>NC_054555.1:23493887-23793887 GCF_017654505.1 Polyodon spathula | reverse complement strand
ATTGAGGGCCTTTCCAGCCTCCCATGGCGGCAGTGTTGTAATGAGGGCCAAGCTGAGAACTGTGATTGATTTCCTTCTGTAAAGGTTTTGAATTCTGATAACAATTAAGTTTGACAGCAGATTTTGGCCAACCTCCTTCAAGCCATTTCTCCCCCAGATTGAGCACATTAAGATAGATTTGTGTCAGTGCTGGGCTGGTGAGTTTAGCGAGTAATGGGCAAAGGTTAGGATATGCATTTTCTTGTTTTCAGTTTGTGAAAGAAGCAGTCGGGCATGAAGGCGCTAGGATCAAATGCAGATTGGAGTGACTGGACCTTCGTGGCCATGAAATTGCTTTTTTGTCTCCCAAATACACTGCCTGTGTGAGAGAGATTGTGTTCGTGTGTTGGAATATCATGTTGATAATAAAACATTTTTAAAAAAATCAGTCAATGACCAAACGAGATTGCCTTCATTTTCTGGGGAGGGTATTTGAAATATTACAACGTAAGTGTATAGCTGCAAACACTTGCTTCTCAAGCTGATGTTTTTGGCAGTAAAGGAATTTGTTATTGAGGATTTGAGTGTTCTTAAAAAGCTTTACAACATAAACCCTCCACTCGTGCCCCCATCCCCTCTTTTTCAGCCCTGCTTCTAGCAAATATCTTCAGTGGCAATGTCATGGCATTACAATGCTATGGACCTTTGATAGAATGGTAAGACAGTGGTAAGACCTTATCAGTTTCATTGTGCTAAAATGTATCCGTGACAATTTTTTCCCAAACCATTGTATGAAGAACTTAAGACAATTTACGAACGAGAGGAGACCATTGGGCAAACGATGCTTGTCCAGTTCCTAGTATCTGGTTTATCTCAAAACTCAAGTTGGGTTATAAAGGATCATTGTCTGCTAATGGCTCTACAGTACCTTTGGTTTCTTCAGGTATTTCAGTGATGTCTTTCCAGTGTTTCCGTAAGGGTTGAGCTTTCCCGAATGCAGAGTTGTGTGCTTGTTTTGTGTTGTGGATTTCACTCTGCCTGCTGACAGCTGTTGAGAGCCCCAAACTTTTCACTTGTGACCTTCTTGAAGCTGCATTCAAACCAATGCCTCCAGAGGTGAAAGGCTAGCGGTTTAACGCACTGGAACCAAGAGCCATTCATTCATCATTCAGGTCGTACAGCATATATTCCCCCTTCAAAAAAAAAAAAAAAAAAAAAGTGAAAAATGATCGCTCCTTGTTTCAATGCTACACATCTGGTTCACAGCACTCTACTTCAAGAAGTCACATGAAGGAACACAGCTGACTTTGAAAACACGTCAATCACAGGCAAAGCAGCGATTGGAACTGAAGACAAGCCAAAGTGTGAAGAATCTGTACGTTTGATTTCTCGTAAAGGAATGGCAGAATTTATTTATTTATTTTTTTTTAAGAAATATGCTCAAATTATCAAAAACTCAAACTTCCAGAAGAAGATTGCGTCTTTTTTTTTTACATTGACGGCGTTCCTTATTGTCTGGAAGTGCAGCATTGAAAATTAACAAAAAAAGTCTGTTTTCAAATTGCTTGAAAGATACCACTGAAAATCAAATACCTGCATACGTTTACCATAATGTGTGCGTCTTATAGGGAAATATGAGATCTACAAAGTAATGGCAATGCAGGATTTACTACATTAATGACAATGTCTAAAGTGCAATGCCTGGACTTGCAGTATCACTGCTTGTATCAACACTTCCTCTTTGACTATATGGCTGTACCCGTTTAACAAGATACAGTAGCAGGATTTCTGCCTCATTTTAACCCAAAGTTGTTCTAGCACCAGAACACAGCATTAGTATGTCAGGTTCCAGTTTCCCTCTGTGGATTGTCTAGTTTGGCAGCTGCAACACTCTGATCTTTTCCCTGGAGAACCACCACCCCACCCCTCTTGTCGGCTCTTTGGAAGATGCCCTGATTGCTAAATTTATTACTTAAGTTCTGATGCCACAACTGGCATTTTAAGTGCCTGTGATGATTCTAGGGTTGGTTTTTAAACGCTGGTAGGGAGTTGTTAATCACAGGGCTGTGTAGCTTGGAGATATTTCAGGTTGTTATTCCTGAGGATGCTGTTTCAAAAGCTTCCAGATAGTTTTCTGGGGAATCTTTATGACTTGATGGTTTGGCATACTGTAAGCGCCAAATGCTTTGGATGAAACAGTTGAAAATGAGTTCTAAGTGTTGTGTGTGAGGGTGTTATTATTCATATTGCACCCCCAATATATTGCATATATATGGCAGTCTGGGTTTAGGGGTGTGATGTATACCGTATCTCTCTATCTCTCTCTCTCTCTCTCTCTCTCTTATATATATATATATATATATATATATATATATATATATATATATATACACACACACACACACACACACACACACACACACACACACACACACACTGTATAATAATATATATATATATATATATATATATATATATATATATAATATATATATATGCATGGTCATATATTGTCATTATACTGCCACGTCTGTAACATACATTGTTACTGTATGTGACAATGGATGACCTACTTATGGTGATGGGACCTATAGTCAGGTGTGTCAGTCTGTCTGTCTGTGTGTCTCACTCCTGAGGGACCTTTCTTTAAATATCTCACTTATTTGGTGTTCAGGTGCAGTGCTCTCTGGTTTGACCGGAGTTCCTATGAATGTATGCATTGTAGGAGGATGCTCTTGGTTTCATTCCACAGGTAATTGGTGATCCACGTTATGGCAATTATGAACGGTACCTCACAGCAAGGGAGTTGCCAGGAGAGTATGGAAATAATGTTATTTTCCAAAATGTTCCGTAATCTTAAGAAATTTGTGGGGCGATTTATGTAGTAATGTAGTAAATTCTTTTTTCAATGTCTTCAATGTTGGAAGGGGAAAGTAGTTCCTTTGTCAAGCTGTGGCACATAGGCAGGTAGGTTAACATTAGAGAACTGTTTTTTGGCCAGAGGATCAGTGTTTTTAATAAAATGACATTGCGAGGATAGGAGTCAGTACACTGTGTTTGATAATACTTTTAAAACATAAAAAAGAAAACACCAATACAGCCAGCTATAGATGTAGTGAGTTACATACAGCGCCCTGCAGCTATTTAAAGAAACATCAAATACAGTTGATCCAATCCAGCTTCTCTTCTCAACACAACCCAACATTTTAGACCTCCGCTTTGAAAAATACACAACTGCAGTAGTCTCTTAATCTCTCTAATACCTTCCTTTTCAATTCGACCACAAGGTTTCTAAAATTAAAATGTGTGAATTCTGTTTGATCACAACTAATGCGTGTCGTTTTTCCAGTCATGTCGGGTGTCATGTTTCCAGTCATGCACATGAACACAGTAGCCTTACAGAATGCTTTAATTAATAAAAGGCCATGCACAGTTGTTGTTTTGCCCAGGCTAGGGCAGCTGCTTATGAATTCATAGTCACGTCACAATAGTCTAATGTCACGATCTCTACTCTGCTGGGGCTGATGGCTCTTGTGATACTGCCTGTAAAGCCGCAATGCTCAAGTCCTTGCATAAATTCATCAGGGCCGACTACACGGCTTCCCACCCTGCTGAATAATTCAGTGACCGGGCGAGGGCCCTGGCTGTCTGAGGTCGCGGGAGTTCAGGGGTTAACAACGGGCTGGGATTTCAATGTCAGCAGCTGCTCCGATAACATATGAAAGAATCCTATTCTGTTGATTAGATTTTTCGAAATGGATCAATTTTTAATCAGCAGAACACCTGACCCAGTCAATAAAAGTAGCTTTGTGGAGACAGCCCTGGACATTTTGCTTTATTTACTGGAATGTTAGTCTTTCAGAGACATGCAAATGCACTTAAAAGAGGCCAGGGAGACTGTATTATTACAGTGTAATGTGAGATTCTGCCAATAGTGTAAACTTGCTTGATTCTGTAAATCAGCATTAAAATTGAATAGCATCAAATATGTAGATATAATAAATGGAAAACCATGCTCTATACCAGTGTAGGGATAATATTCTTTCAAAATTTAAGATTATTTTGATAATCTGAACCCATTTTTGGTATGCTAATATTATTATTATTATTATTATTATTATTATTATTATTATTATTTATTATTTTTATCAGAATTATGTATTATATCAGATTAGCGCATCCAGAATATCCCATTCTAAAATATCACATTACAGATAAGAGCAGTTATAAAGTACAGGTAATAATAATATATATATCTAGATATATCTTATATAGATCTATATATTGATATATATATCTAGATATATATATATATTAGATCTTATATATATATAATAGCTTATTTTAATGGATCTGGCATCCGATCATGGAGTAATATTTTTAAACCGCTAGTCCCAGTCTTTTGGATTACACTTGGAATTCCCTGTACGTTCCTGAAATCCATACATATTCTGCTTTTACTTATTTATAAAATGTTGTCAGCATTCTTTATCGAAAGTACCTTCGTAGGGTGTGTTCATAATAAATCATTCTTGTTATTTGAAATATGTCTCATGACGTGGGGGAAGAGGGTGAATGCGAATGGAGACTATAGAGTTACTTTGTGTCATTTGTCTGGTAAAGCTTTTTACTATAGAGGAGTGGAAGCATGTGTGGGCAAGCACTAGACTTTGGGCAACAAGTTTGTACCTTATCTTATGACCTTAGGTGGCAATGCAGTGGCAATAAATGGCAATGCAGTGGTCCTGTATTAGGGGGCAGCAGTCGCACAATGGCAGACACATGCAAAAATAACACATCCTCCTATGTTGACCTTCCTATTGTATCACAGTGATACAGTAGAGTTATCATTTGACACAATGTACATTAGGAAAGGTTGGGCTACTTCAGGGTTTTCAATTTACACCCCAGTGCATTCTGGTAAGTGTAGTCTTGCTGTGAAAGGCGCACAGGTAAAGTGTACCAGAATGCATTGCGATGTGAGCCTGAACTGTCCCGAACTGTCCTAGTGAATATGGAGTCATATGGTAACCCTATGATATGGTAATCCATTGCAATACCATGGTACTACTATATTAGTACCAGACAGGACACCCCCTGATCAGGACCACTGTGTAATATTTGTTCCAAATGCATTGTGTTGTGATTGCTGGTAATGTTTATTGCTATGCTAAGGGTTACCCTGGATAACTCACTTGGATTAACATTCCCTTTATCATCTGTGGTGGTAGTGGTCCATCATTTAATGCCACGTTGTGTTGCTTTAAGGTGGATGTTTCTTTCTATAACACTTGCCCATATGGGAAAATACAAGCACCTGTATATTAGCTACAACTCCATGAACTACTGCATGGTTGGAGAATATTGTTGTCCAGGGTTGGAAATAAGACTCCTATTGTGTAGGTTTAACTCATTCCAGGTTTTAATACAAGCTTGATTAGCCACAGTGTACAGGTGACAAGCTCAGGTGCATCTTATTAAACTGATTAACGTGGTGAATCAACTAGTTCTTATTCACAAGAGCTGGGCAAGAAAGCTGTTTAAAAAATTAGGATTTGCGAGCAGATCTTTCTTAATGTGCTGCTATTCATTTGAAGGCGCAGAATCTATTTCTGCATTTTGTGTAAAGATTATAATGTCATACAGGCTTCCGTCTGGCTTGTTTCCACTTCTTTTTCTCGTGCACTTGGGGAAACTGTTTCTGAAGCGAAGTGTCACGTTGCCAGTAGCGGTTTTTCAGTTCTAACATTACCCAGCTCTGGAGGCCCGTGTGGTTCTTGAATCTGAAGCTGATTGCTCGCCTGTAGCAAACAAGCTTTTCTTGTTTTCTTTAGAACTTTCTTCTCTTGTCAAAGCGCTCTACTTTTCACAAGCAGCTGCAATAAATCAGACTACCTGTAGTGAAAACAAAAATTCATGTACTGTGAAATGAGAACTAGGAAAGAACTTCATGAATAACCGATCCAGTGGCCAAATGATTTTAGAAATATTGTTGTTACATATGTCATAGAATTGCTGCCATACAAGTTGCATATAACTCTCTTTGTACTTTTTGCTTTTTCATATACAAGAAGGTGTGAAGATGTCATTTATAACCCTGGAATTGGTATCACAATCATAGCTAATTGGCCTGTATAGTGCCAAGCAGGTTTCAGTGGTAGCTTGTGAACGAAGTGGATTCTGATAGTATCCACAGAGTTGACAGAAGGCTATGAATGAACACACTGTAGAAGAATACAGCTAATGATCTCCTTGGAATACAATATTATGTAGCTTTAACTTCAAGTCAGTCTTTGGTCCTTATTTTGTCCAGAAATACCGTTCCTGACAACTAGTTGTCTAGACCAGAGATCATTAAGGGTTTATTTGCAAAGTAATGACAAACAAATGGGCAGCCGGTGTTAGCTGTAGCTGCAAAAGGACAAATCTGTCATTACTTGTTAATTCATATAGAAATGTAGAGCTTTGTAAATGTGCCCTGGGGCGTCCAGTGCTGTAGACTTTACTGAGTGTCAAAGGAAGGCACAAGGAAGGATAACTTATTAGACAGGAAAAGGGGTTAGTGTTTCTGCTTACAGAATCTGAGAAACATTGAGAATTGATATGTGTTTACAGAGTAGATTCTAGCTTTAGTTAAGGGGGTTTTGTGAGTTTTTTATTTTCTTTTTTGTTCCAGCTTTTATTTTTCTTGGTAATCTACCAGAAATATAATTAAAAGATAATTTGCTTCTGAATGTGGCGATTCAGGAATTCTAACACTTCCAATCAAAGTGACAAAAACCATTAGCTGTATAGCCGTGTACAAAAGACAATGCGATAAAGCATTAGCCCAGGAAAAAAAAAAAAAAAAAAAAAAAAACTAGAACAGAAGACTTGATGTAGATGTATTAAAGCAGATTTTACATTTTAATTAAAAACATGAAGACCCGCAGGATCTCAAAATGCCCCCCCCCCATCCCCCCCCCCCCCTCCCCCCCTCGCACGCACCCTGAGAAAAGACAAACAAGAAAATGTCCCTGCCAAGCTAGCGTCACCATGCACGTGTCCACTGAAATGTTTTTATAAAACTTTCTTTTTGCTTATTTTTTTTGTTGTTGGTTTGTTTGTCTTTTTTTTTCTTTTTTTTTTTTTTTTTTTATCTCTGCCGGTTCTTGCTGTTTAGTGCCAAAGCTTACTTAGTCAGTACCAGGGTAAATGCTACTCAGCCAAGAAGCTCGGTCAAAGTTAGTTACTCAGTCCCACAGGACCATTCCATAAACCTGTCCATTTTGATGTCATTTTAGAGATTTGCAATTTGTGAAACAGGCATGCAAATAAGACTCCCAGTGCATAGCAGTTTGATCCATGCCTAGTTTTACTTTGAGTTTATTAAGATAACACCTGAGCTTGTTACCTATACACTGAGGCTAATTAAAGACATATTAAAACCTGGAGCGGTTGAAACTACTATGCGATGGGAGTCTTACATCCAACAATGCATAGTGATGAACCTTGATAAGGGCCTTCTTTTGCACAAGTTATAAAGAGTAGCATAATCTGGGGGTATAAATTGGCCTGCAATCATGTCTACTTTTTTACATATACATACAGTGTATATCATAGTGATGTTATTGATGGCTCTAATTTTGAATTTACAGCCATGGTTTGGGGTGACATGCTGCGTTAACTGGCTGGTTTATATTAAAGTAGTTTATTCTAAGGAAGGGCAGCATACCAAGCCTAGTCATTCCTGTGATTTGCTGAAGAAGGAAGTAGTCATTGAATCTGTGATATTGTGTGTTCTGCCAGTCAGTGTGCATCTTTGTGTCCTATGTTTTTATTTGTATTAAAAAGGTCATACTTTCACTGATTAATAAAAAAAAAAAAAAAACACCACAGACCACAATATAAAATGTTTCATATGAAAAATCAAGACTTAATGTCAGACAGGCAGTAGTCTCCTTCCAGCCCTGATGTATGACTCATTTTATGGAGCTAATAGTAAACCATGAAGATTTATTGAACATAATAAGACTAGGGCTACCCTGCAGGAGACACTAATTGAACTCCCATTGCTTTCCCAGCCAGACTCTCAGGGTTACCTGGGAAGGCTATTTAAACCCTATTACTGTACATTTAAAAGTAAACTCCCTTAAGAGGTTTCATATTTCTACTGTTCCTGCTCAGTGATGGCATATGTAATAAAGAAGAGAGTAATAAAAGTAGATAGGATAATGAATTGCTCTGTTCAGGAGAATGGACGTTTATCCCAGAGGCATCAGGTACTGTGACTGTTTTATACAGTCAAGCAGAGACTGAAAATCGGCTGCCAAGAAGGAGCATTGAAGCAATGCATACTGCTATTATTTAAAACACATGCTGGCTCCCTGAGACGTTAACTTCTTCTTTATTTTGATATTAAATGTGTTTTTTTTGTTTTTTTTTTAATTGTTGGGTTTTCTACAAAAACGTATTCATAAGCCAAGTATGTGTTTGCACCACTAAATGCTACTCCCAACTTGTATTCTACCAAGAGTGCTATGTTTGTCCATTCTTAATCGTATCCCAGTTTCTGAATAACTTTGATGACATGATGTGTTTTTGGAGAAGAAGAAGAAAGAAGGCACCAGCAAGTATTGAACGAAACATTTATCTGCTTGACTTTGTTTGGCAGGTGTATAGCCAATCTGTGGCACAAACAATTGTGGTGATGTACTTTGTGGCAATGAGCAATCAGAATGAATGGCTGTACTATTTTAATTTCTGAGTACACACAGTATTACTGAAATCATTAACGCTAAATACGATGCGAAATGACATCTTCCGCTTGCTTTCTCCTTCGATGTTACCTGCTTTTCCTTCAGGCCGCTGCGTCGCTCGCGAGTCTCGGATCGAGCTGGGGGATGCATCGCTGCTGCTCAAAGACCTTTTCATGCCAAATTGAGTTCAATCCATATTTTTAGGATCTGTCATGCTAAGTAATTGATGCTCCTGAGAAAATAATGAGACTTCACACAGAGTGGTGTCCCTATCCAGGATTTTCTGAAGTGGAGTTCTCTTGGAATATTGATTTGTTCAGCTAATACTTTTCACATGGGTGTTATCAGTAAAGGGCAGGCTAGGAGGGGAGCTGGATAGAACCACTTTCTCTCGCCCCAGGAAGGTTGGTTTGCAGGGTGATTAAACTCATTAGGGCTTCCAGCCTGACAACCCAGCCTTGTGGCCAGTTCCATTCTCAGCATTCATTCAAGATTGTGTGAAGTTAAAAAGGCACATGTTTCAACTAGAAGTCTGTCTCAAGGTCATCAATGTTGAAATGCGTTTTGTTTGCACATTCTTTTAACTCTGTGTAAGGTGGTCTCCAGCCCCACATGCACATCAACTTTGCATACATTTGAATGGTGCCAATTACTGTAGGAATAAAGAAAACTGTAGGAAAATAAGTCAAGTTGACCTTAAAGTTTTACATTACAATTCTGATTGAGTGTTTTGATAGTGTTAAGTGCACGGTTGCTTCAATTCTTATACCCCAACTGTCCCAAGAATTATAGCTGAGAGGTGCTGCTAATAACCTGTAGTGACTTTAAAAGGACAAACAGCGATAGCTATGTGCAGTTATTCAATGCTGACAGCACTGCATACAATTCCAATGCACATCATCACATTAGTTATGTGTTGATGTATTAGTTGTGATGGACTGGAAATTTCTGCTAAATAGATTCATTTTCATGCCAGTGCCAGAGAAGTGTGATCTAATGATAACAGAAAAAAAATTAATGAAAAATGCAGAACGAATGTGGTGTGAGGTAACTGGTATACCTTGGCACTATACTGACTATTCCTCATGCCAGCTTGTTCCCTGGCATCCAATAAAGTCATTGTCAAGCCATTTACACAAGCACAGTTTTGATCTGCCAGTCCGGGTCTTTGTTCCAACCTGGTTCTCGCATAAATAGAACCAGTTAAACACCTGACAACGGCCAGTTCCTTCAGAGTCATTTAATTATACCCATTAAACCTGCAAGAGACCGGCCCTGCAAGGCCAGAGTTCAGTCCTGCTCCTGCATGGGTGTGATCCTAGCTGGACAGGGCGCGGCGAAATGAGCTGAAGCAACCACTTGATCTTCAGAGAGGTTATTTTTGCAATTACTGAAATACTGTGACTTCTTTATTTTTGATAAATCAGTGTTTGGGCGCTTTCATCTGAGATCGGGTAGTAAGAACGTTAACACTTTAAAACAGTGGTCGTAAATTCATTATGAATTCCACAGGAATAACCCCTGAAGTAATTAATTTTGAATTCAGCCCTGTTTATTCATGTGTATGTATCCTTATTCATTCCATGTTCCTTTGTAACATATGATGTTGATCACATGTGTAAGGCATGCATTCATGCATGAACTAACACTTCTCACAATCCCCTGGAGGGTAAGGATTTGTGAAGAATAAACAGTAAATTCCTTAGGAACGGATGAAGAGGAAAGGGGAACCTGAATGTTTTTAAATGATGATGAATTAACAGGGCTCAATTCAAAATGAATTACTTCACAACTCAGAGGAAGTGCATAATATATTCAGGTGTTATTCTGTTGCCAGAATTCATATTAAATTTGCGTCCATTATTTCAAAGTGTTACCGTAAGACCTATTAACAAATATAGGAAAAATACTAAGGTAAAAGGACAGTAAGAAACAAATAATAAAATGTAATTTGAAGCTACCTGCTCTTAAGGGCTTTCCCCACTATTGAAAAAAATAAATTCAAACTGAGTTGTGTTATTGCACAGTGTTTGACGATTGTACTCACAGCATATTGAGAGGTTTTTGTACTACAATTTGATTCTACAAGTGTAATGATAAATAAGCACTTTAAATCCTGGCTGGTCGAGAGGGAAGATCACTCAACCTTGCCAGTTTTCTTTTCACAGCAGAAAAGCATTCAGTATTAAAATAATCACGAGCGAGCACTTGAGTCAGCCTGAGCACCATTCAGCTCCAAGCTACTTTATTTGTGTTACTCAAAAAGAAAAATCAAATCGTAAATGAAAACAGTTATTACAATGCAGTCTTTGTTCTGACAAGGAGTCCTCATCAGATCCGTTCTTTGAATGCCTGAAAATTAACATTCAAATTTCACTGTTGAATGTGATGTTTAATCCAGTATAATGATCTGATGTAACAAACTGCTATACTATCTCTCAGCATACTTAATCAGAGCAGACTTAGCTCTGTCACTTTTTATTAACCTCTATTGAAATAGGAGAAGTGCTTCACTAATCTGCGATTGTTGGGCTTGGCAGACTGTAGCAAGTGCAAAACATATTTGGCAGTCAGGAAGAAAGTAAAGGCTTTCTAATGACGACTGGGCATTGCTGCCATTTCAGCCATTCACTCTAATAATGAAAAGGTGAATGGACAGGGACTCTGGTGGTCTGAAAAATGACTTTCTGGATCTCGAATATTTTTTTAACCCTTGGCTGCATTTCTGCTGTAGTTCCCAGTGCAAAATTAAAATGCCTATGTTATAGAGAAGGAGCAAGCGTAATTTATAATATGGTGTGTGTGCTTACTAAACAATCTTCAGTGGCATTATGAAAGCAATGTTAGCACAATCAGGATTGTAACACTTCCGTGCTTTGACATAACAATGTCACAAACCAATAAATCCATTTCTCTAACATTGAAACATAACAGTTTGATATATTATCAGGATCGCTGTGCAAAGTTCATAACCATTGCTGGTTAAGCAGTGGCCTACCATAGGTGCCCCAGGGTTTCTTCAGAGTTTACCACTGGTATTGTAATTGTGTCGTAGTGCTAAACATACGAGCCAAGCACCATGAAATTGTTAATGAACACCCCTCGTCACCCTGTGAGTTTTACTACCTATAGTGGTCAAGGAATTAGGAATACTACAGTTAGTGAGCAGTATGGTGCTTCTGAGAAGTACTACTGTGTTTACAACTTATGGTTGTCAAACTAAGTAGTAAAAGATGTCTTAGCAGTAGCTAAATAGTACACCGTTCTATGTCCAAGTGGTTTAAGTAGTACTTAAATAGGTTATAGTCTGTTTATACTGGCTACTGTGTACTTACAACTTGTAAATTTAAGAGTGACAGTTGAAAATGACATAGCAGTGACTGGAGTAATGATGTGGAGAGGGAGCTTTAGTGAGTTTGGAAATCACCCAGTGGCCTTCACTTTGACCTGCATCTTCAGATTTCCGGTTAATCTCTTTGAGATATTGGCTTCATATTTGATACACTAATATATTCAGTCATTCTTTAGGTATAGTTTAACCATGGGTATCACACTTTTGTGCCTGTAGTTTTACAAAACTGTCGCCACAGTGTCAGCCTGATAGCTCGGAAGCCATTTAAGGTGGTCACTTCGTATTTGTAGGTTCATGTTTTGGTGACCATGGCATTGGCTTAACGTGGCTGTTCTTTTTGATTACGGGTAGCGCAGTTGTCTCCATGTCTTTCGCAGTGGTCATTGATCAGTGGAACTATCTCAGCAGTTGTTCAACAGAGTGGCTCATTGTAAACCTGTAGATTTCAGACACCTTTCTGTCAAGCTGTATGAGCTGAATCAATGACTACATGTTATAGCCCCAGTAGAAGGGGGTGTGGTTTATCCGCTGACAGACTGGGAGAGACACGGCAGGGACGTTGACACGCCTCACGCAGGATTTATTTACAATAACCAAAAGACAAACATGTGATGCTACAGCGATGGTAGCACACGTGGGACATACAGTGTAAACCGAACAGGAAATGCAAAAAGGTCAAATAAAACTGAGAAATAAAACTACACTCAAAAGTTGCCATCAACATGGGAAGTGCTACTCCTGCAGCTCAAGGAGGTCCTGGTGGTGGGGTTTAAAATACCTAAACTAATCCCTGTTCTGAATAACTATAATACAAACCCTGGCCCCGGCTGCACACACGGTGGTTGGCGGTTTTGGCTTTCTACGATTTCGTTGTTCGGGTAGCGTGGACGATCTTATCCATGGCGTTTCAACAGCCTGGAAGTATCTAAGCTTTTCCCTTTTATTGCAAGACACACCGCTAAGACACGCCCAGATACTGGTTAGGGATCCACAGCTGTCCAATCAGCAGCTGCTTTTACCTGCAACCAAGGAAGGAAGGAAGGCTGGCTGTTTGTCTCGCCTATCGAAGGCTGTGCACACATCCTGTCAGCTTTGGCTCCAACAGCAAGAGAAAACTGGATGCAATCTGCGGTTAAATCTTGTTGATTAAGTGAGATAATTAGACACTGCTAGGCTCTGCAGAACTGTCTGCTTTCAAAATGGTGATAAACCGCTGCCACATCAATGAGATACTCAAGCGATGGGCAGTGACAGTGTTGAGTTACAACTAGTTGACACACTAGTTCTCAGAGCCCAGCACACTTTTCTTTTTCATTTTTTTTGTATGTTCTTTGATATTGAATTTATTGTTTGTCAAAACTGAAGGATTGACATTGCAAGAGACAAGAATCCTTATTGTTTTTTGTTCTTTTCTTACTTACTGGGGCAGGGAGGCACAGCTCATGAATCTTGTCTAAAGTGGAAAAAGCCACTGACCCTCTCAAAAAACCCTTTTTTTTGGGGGGGGGGGGGGGGGGGGGGGCTAACCCTCTCAGTCATGAATTATTTTTGTCAAGCTGAAGCATAAACTCTTTTATTGAGCATACATACATTTATTTATACACTACCTCAGACTGATTCAATCGTTGATGGCATGTGTTAACATACAGCGCATTACCAAGCTGCATTCATAAAAACCTTCTTTCATTTCACAAAGTGAAATCTCTTTGAAAATGGCCCATGAATTGGTAAACTGTATCAACCTGAAATCTTTACAAGTAGATTTGCTTTGGACATGTGACTCCTTTGCCAAAATGAATTCCTAAATACTATTTAAAACTAAAATAAATCCCTTTTAAATCTTGCTTTTTTTTAAAGAAAGAAAGCCAATTTCATGGTTGCCAAGCAGCATAGAGTGTTTTAAACCCATTAGGATCATTTTGGGAAAAAGAAAATGAATTCAAGAAGACAGATGGCAGCAGTTAATTGACCTAAATGTGTTTAAAAAAACAAAAAAAACAAAAAAAAAAAACATCTAAACAAGCATGAATTTCATAAGCGGCTGTGGATCCATTGGAAAAAAATTTAAAAAAAGAATTCCAGTCTTGTTATAGAACAGTTCCTGTGAGAAGATGAAGAGCTGGGAGTCTGTGTGTGTGTGTGGGTGTGTGAGAGTGACTGAGTGAGTGTGTTTTAATAGCTGGAGGCCGGACAGAGATAATAGTGGCTGCTGGGGAAAGACTGCGCTCTGGCGTCTCCAAGACTAGCCCTGTATCTGGCATCCACACAGAAGAGACATGTGAGGACAAAAGATACCTACTGAATCCGTGCCAGTTTGAATTAATGTGAACAGGATCCCAAGCAATGGTGCCCTGGCTCCACTGGCATACTAAACCAGCTGCCCTGCCACCCTGCTTACAGGGCATTCATGCAACCCACTTATTTTTTCCCATGTCTCTGGGAAATTTGTGTGCATTCATTCATGTGAGCCCATACATAGAGTTTCTGATTTTAGGGATAATTCTAATAATGCCCAATTTCCCCTGAAAGTTGTGGATGCTGTGAATGTTGACAGAACAGTGCCGAATATAGGCGAGTAGTCATGGTCATCCTCATGAGTAAAATAAAGACAACACACCTTGAACCTTCATGTAGTATTCTGTTTTATACCACAAGGGTGGGCATGTCTAGCGTGGGAGACATTTTAGTTTGTCCACTCAAGTGGAATAACATTACCGGGACTAGTTTCAAATGTGTCTTTTCTTCCATTCCAGTGTGCCACACTGCTGCAGTTGACAGACTGAGCTCAAGGTTCTATCTAAAAAGAGGCCATAAACCGGGTTTTGAAAGAAATCTGCGTCAAAGGATAGGCTGTTTAAACGAAAATAAAGTCCCGCCAAGTAAAATATTCCCTGAATTAACTGATTCAACATTAAAAAAATTTACAAATGTTATTGCGATTTATTTAAAAATATACTTGTGGTAGAAACAGAATATTAAAGGTCGTTCGTGGTGTACGTTTTTTATTCGCCTTAGGAGAAATGTCCTTAAATAAACTGGGACATCGTTCTGTGGTGAATAAAAACCGTACTCCACAAGCGACCATTCAGTATCCTCAATTTATGTAGCAAGAACAATGTAAGGAAAAAAAGTCGATTTATACAAAATGAGAAAAATATTCACTGCATTATATACAATAAAGTTATTCAGCACTAGCGCCCTCATTCTTAACCCAACCGATCAATTCATTATTTTTTATGTGTATCTTTTATAGATCCAATATTTACCTAAGCGATAGACGTGAAGTTATTATTTTTAATGAATAAAACATAAAGATGCAATGCTTCTGAGGTATGATTAAATAGAACCCTATGTTGAGTGTATAAGCAGGAATAAATGATTTAATCCAATTTGGAAAATAGTAAAGAACAGAACTGGAAACTCAGAGCCCCTACCCCTACAGCGTGGCATTCAAACCCCACATCTGGAGATGTTTCTTTTTCATACCAGATAAAGTCGTCGGTGTGCTAGTACATGTTAGCTTGAGTTATGCATTTCTGAATTTTTGTGTGTCAAAGCATCACCCTCTCCTATCAGCATTTACTGTCAGAATAAGAACCTTCTCTTATCAGATTTTTCACTTGTGTTTATTGGAACTGACAGCTTTAAAAGCAACCTTTTTTCTTTTAAAAATTATTTCCAGTAGTTTTCAAATGCCTTCCAAAAATCCTTTAAAAAACGTCTATTGACCAGGAAGGGCATTGACTAGTTGATGCAATAACACATGTTGAGATCAATTTAATTGAGCGACCCTGGCAAAGTGGTCAAGTTAGAAACTCTGGTCGGTATCCTAGCATCCTTTCTCCTTTTTTTAAATTTTTTTAAATTATGAATCAGCAGTTTTTTTTTCGCACTTTCTCCCCAATTTGGCAAGCCCAATTAATCAATTCAGCTCACTGCTGCCAACCCTGCGCTGACTCAAAACATGTGCCGTCAGCCGTCTGCTTCTTTTCACTCTGCAGGCCTGCCATGCAGCCACCCCAGAGTTACAGCGTTGGAGGACCACGCAGCTCTGGGCAGCTTACAGGCAAGCCCGCAGGGGCTCGGCCAGTCAACAGGGGTCACTGGTGTGCAGTGAGCCAAGGACACCCTGGCCGACCTAAGCCCTCCCCGCTCGGACAACTGTGCGGTCTTAGCATCCTTTATTACAGCTACTGGATTACAGGCTCAGTTGTGCAGAGCACAAACATTTGTAGCCTGAAAAACCCAAATTAACGATAAACAAATGTTTTTGTTGGGACCAGTTTTGTCTGGTTACAGCCTGGTTGTTAGACTTTCAAATACAGAGATCTATTCTGTAGGCATGACAGACATAAAAAATAGATTTTAAATAATACGTTTGTTTGATTTGTCCTCTGTTTTAAGTGAGGCTTGAAGGGAATTGCATTGGTGCTGCTATTATTAGTAGATCACTGCTGTACTACATCAGTAATCATGGTCTAAGACCATTTAGTCAGTAGCCATGATCTACACATTAATTAAGTACAGTGGCAGTGTGACACCATGTAATTATTAGCAGTAGTTTTGAGCACTTATCTAAGTAGTCTGCACAGGCAATATTGTTCAGGTGGTACACATGTATTACCGAAGCAGTAACATTGCATTGCTCACGTTTTTGAAAGGGTGCAAGCACAATTATTCCAGATATGAAGTGCTATCAGAATTATAACCATCAGCATCATTACAGCTGTGCCAGAGAGGGAGAATTCCACTGTTCTTCTAAAGTGCTCCATAATATTGTTTGTCTGTTTAACCTAAAGAGTTATTTTAGACTCTTTTGATTGTTTCTGCATATCTAAGCAATGTTTCCCTGATTCGTACAGCTTTCTATGTGTAACCCAATACCCCGTTCAGTGGTGTGAGTCCTGAGAGAACAGGGAAAGGCTTCATTGCATTTGCAGTCAACACCTTGTAATGCTGGTAAAGTTGCACACATACAATAATGTTGTCTTCCTACCCCAGCTGCATAGTACGGGGAAAGACATCCTCCAATAGACCCAGCGTCTCTCAATAATGTGCATGTTATTAAACAATTAAAGGGCTGATTCATATCGTCTGCTTTTTTAAATGTCTCGCCTGTTTAATATTCTGTTATGTGTGTTCTGTATGGCTCTCTGTTGTTGTTTCTGCTCAGTATTCCTGCAAAAAATGGATTCTGAAAAACCTTCTCAGGGTTCATTTTGGAGGTTGTGAGGTAGGGGATCATATCAGCATGGTACTGTGCGCTGCAGTCCACTGGTGTAGCACTATGCACTAAAGCCTGGGTAACACTGATACCTGTACCGCTCCACAGAGACTATTATTGCTGGAATAGTTAATAAGCATGGCAAATAAAGACCTAAGCAGAAACATCAATATAAAATCATAAAGAACAATTAGGATATTTAATATCCTTTAACTGCTGGCACTACATTCTTCCGAAGAAAGTCTGTTTTATGAAAGGAGTGCTGTCTGTCAAAAGCTCTCCTCGCTGTTTGTTCTATCACTGAAAAGCAGAGAGAGAGGGTAGGCCGGGTAAGGTACGACACCACCAAAGGAAGAACGAGAACTAAAGACTGGCACTCATAGTGGAATGGAATGCCCGGTGTCAAAGGCTAAATTCCAGAACCGCGGTAAAATGCCCATCTTTCAAATGGAGGTGGCATGCACGCCAAGTGGCTTACATGTTGTCATGGATACTAAAGCATGGAACCCCAGAGATCAGAAGCATGAATTAATGGCAGCCCTGCATATAGGATTCCTGTCAAGGCTTGGCTGATAGATTACACTGATGTGCCATTTGTCATACCGCAATTGTTCTGGCAAACGTGGAATACCCACTAGTATAAACAGTAGTCTGCAGCTCTGCTAATAAAACTGAAAATCGGATAAGAAAGAATGATACAGTACTACATTCAGTTAAAAAGACAATGTCTCTTTTGTTTGGGCCATTATATTAAAAAAATGTATAATAAAGCCAACTGCAGTCGCTCTTGTGTATTGATATGGGCCGGCTGGTGAGAAAAGGCATTCATACACTTTTGGACAGCAGTGAATCCACAATACCCTTCATCTTCTGTTAAATAGTTTGAGGCGGCTAACCAAAAACCACAGCACTTGGATTTGTCACAAAAGCAAGTCATTCCGAAAGGAAAGTTGCAGGGTTCAGCGTTGGGTGTTGTAGTACAAAGCATGGTGACTTTATTTTATTGTAATAATGCTTTATTATTAATTGAAAGTAATGAGAAGATATGTTCACTTGACAAGGGTGTTCCATCCCTACAGTACAGTAAATTGTCTGGGGTGTCATTTTACCAGACAATGGGGACCAGCCAGGTTGGGCCTTGTCTTCAGGGTTTAATCGCTTGGCAACATCTGCTGCTTACTGTAGGTCTCTTGTGTGCAACAATGAATCGCCATGGCTTTATTTCTGAGGGCCTCAATTTACATTCATTAACTAATCATCCTGATTCACAATTTAGATACTTTGTGCCTCATGTACTGTATATATTATTATATTAGCACATGTGTAATGAGGCTGGGCATCGGCCAGTGACCCCACACAAAACACACAAGCGTCTTCACCACAATGCAAAGGAGCCAGGCTTGTCAGCATTCGTGGTTTTAGAGCTTTTAACCTCCTCTCATCTCACCGATAGGGGACAGACTCTGTCATGGCAGTGCATCACCCAACACTGCCCGTTACACAGTTCAATTTCAGTTCAATTTAAAGGTTTTCACGAGTTTCAGTTTAAATGAAAGTTTTTTTTTTTTGCTTCTTGCCTTTTAATAATAACATCTCCAGAAAAGAGGTGAAACAGGTCTGGATAAAAGGAGTCGAGGTAGCATGTTGATCTGTAGTCCTTCTGAGTCGTTACGTGCGCTGCTGCAGGGAAGTGATATTAAAATGTGCTATTTCAGATTGGGGGGTGAAGCAGGTCAAATACATTATCCGGGGAAAAAAGAAAAACTTGATCAACACTCAAGATGTAAATATCCCATTCATCCTGATAGCCTGGTGTTACTCCTGCACCTCCCCTGTGACTGGGGCAGCACAGTGTATGGTGGCTTTACAGTATGGTATGTGCAAAGGGAGAGCAGGATAGTCAGACTACAGCACTTCACTACTGTTCTGAAGAAACAGCAGTTTTTGGTAATGCACCAGTGAGTTGTGTTTGGCCTACTGTGAAATGATCTGCCTGTTAAGAGTGAAGTGGTGTCAGAACTACAGTTATGTATGCCTCTTGTAATGTGCTTCAAGGCAATAAGTAAGAGGGGCTGTATTATAAACTCCCTTCTTCTTTAAACCCAAACATTAGGCATGTACAAAAACATATCCTGCATAAAAGGATCAGCCCTAAGAGATGTGATGTATTTAAAAAGGATCAAGTTACAAAAAAAGGATCCCCATTACTTTAAGTGCACCATGGAGCTAGACTTAGGACACTTCTTAACACAGAGAGAGGGGAGGGTTTGGAATGGGCTGCCAAGTCATGCTGTTGGCTTTGAGTCTGTGATCCTTTAAAACCCAGCTAGAGAAAGTTTTGAGATCAATCAGCTGCTAAGGACTGGAAGAGCATAGATAGGCCAAATTTCCGTTAGTGTCGACTTTGTGAACCTTGTTATTTGCTTGAATGACATTTTTTTCAGTAGAGTTCCTGAAACTTTTAAAAACCCTTTTTTTGCCTTTATTACTCTAGTTTAAAATGCACCCTAAAAAGTAGGGAAAGCCCCCACTCTAACCCTTGTGAATAGCGGAGGATACCACTCAGTTTCGTGACAATTGGACAAAAAGTTATAAACGGCACCTAAAACACCATGCCACCATATTCTCCGCAATGGCCCATAGAGTTGGATATAGAAGCACCTGTTAGACCTGCTGTCTTGCACATCATGACAGAAACAGCTTTGAAAAAAAATATATCACAGCGATTCAGTTTGCAAAACCAATGAATCAGCCATGTGAGGAACAGGAAGTATGTGCTACACATGGTAGGTTTTTTTGTTCTCCCGATATGTACAGTGAAGTATTTGTTATCACGAGTCATTGTTTTTCAGGGATTAGACTCACATTGAGAACAGTTGCTCCAGTTAATAATTCATATCACTTTCATCATATAGCCAGTTACAGTGGGCAATTTAGCAGTTGAATAATTTTGTGAAAAATTCATTTATTATCATCCACTGTTATGAATCGGTGGAGTAACGGTGGGAAGATTTAAATCGCGTCTGGAAAGGATTACGAGGGAAGGTAATGTGTTATAATGTTCTAAACCATATGCATTGTTTTCAGGGCTCATCAGTTTTACATTGATTCCCACTGAAGTGTTTAATTGCATCATGAATATGATCTAATTCTGTCCTTTTCACTCCAAGTCTCCCCCTCAATGATGTACGGCCCTCGACAGAGCCGAATCAGAACGTGTTTTTATACGGAACGTAAATTCTAGCGTTAAATGATCCTGGAAAGATAACTAGCTGGCACAGGGTAGGATTGACTCAACAGTTTAATTTGGTGTCAAAATGCTGTGAAGTTATAAATCTGCCTTTCTCACAGCGCATGCCAGAGTGCTTCTGAGTGAGCTTCAAGCCTTTGCGTTTCAGAACTTTGTAGTGCTGTGAATCGGGTGTGCTTTGGCAAAGAGTTCTCAGCTTGTGCTTTATGTTTGAACAATTCAAACTCACTGTGGGGAAATAACATCACCAAAAACACTCTACAATACATGAAAACAGCCACATGTAGCACACACTTCATTTCACTGTAATAATGTAAATATAGAGCCGTTTTTATTTTGAGGATTCAGGACACATGTCGCCGATGTTGATTCTAAATAAGATTGATCAACATGTGTTCTTTTCATTTCAAGAATTTGTATTTTCCTAGAATTGTTTTTTTTTTTTCTAGTTAAAAGTCCATTGAACTGGGCCCTGTGTGTAAATGGACTATCCCTCACTGATTAATTTTTTATACAAATGTCCTAATGTGTATTCTGTCATTCATTAAACCTGTATCTGTTTCAGTCAATGGACAAGACAACAGCTGCCAAGTTCACAGGAGACAACAGGCCTGTTCCAGAGACAGGGTCAGCTGTACATATTGACTGTTTAAGCTCTCATTAAGCAGTGCATCATCAAACACTCTTTACCACAGGTTTGAGAAGCAGTGTTTTTCCTTCCAGCTCAGGGGATACTCTTATAAAAGTATACCATGATAAAAGCATAGCTACACTACATGTATTAGTATAGTATAATGATAAAGTGTAGCAAGCACCAAAAAGTACAGGTATGGTAAAGTATTGTAAATCAAAAATCAGTGCAGACTAGGATAATTGAATAATATAACCACTGGAAAAGTAGAATTGCAAAATTACTGAGCAAATACACCATGGCAATTCTCAAAATATCATTACTTTTTTGCTTTTTGCTGTCATACAGTATCTGGATAGTTTTGGATAAGCAATCCACAAGAATTCCTGCTGAGTACTGAGTAACCTCATGTGGGGAATCACACTGTGGACCTCTGAACAGAACTTCGACACGTTTACGTCAGGAAGAAATCAATTACTGCTTATGCTCCTTGTATGCTTAGCTAAAAATAGTTGTATTTTATTTAATATTAAACCTTGTGTAGCTAGAACTAATAAATAATTCAAGATATTAAAAAAGCTTGCAGTTATTCCAAAGTATGTCCATAAAAAAACGAACAAAAATACTGCAGTGAGAACATTGGGGCCTGTATCGATTACATATTTACCATTATGCTGAAAAGGGCTTTGTAATGCTTGTTGCCTTGGGCTGTGCAATGTTTCAAGTTGCTGTCCCACTGAAAGAGTGTTTCTCCGTTACGCTTTGCAGTAGATGACCTGGAGAATGTCATCTTCAAAGCACCTGTTGATTTTAATTCATTTCGGGGACCCATGGACTTGGTTCAATCATTCTCCAAGGCCTGAACTTGTCTCCCCTGATCCATGCAGTGTTGATGCTAACCCCACCTCCTACTGGGGACTTCCATAAAGGATGTTCACAAGCAGGATTATAGGTGCTGCTTCCTAACGGGTAACCCAGCTGTAATGATTACCCTTCATTTAAACATTCTGTGTACCTGAGTTGCATTGCAGTTGTAGTTGGCAGTTTCTTTCACCCTAGACAGAGGATATATCATCCAAAGTATCAGTATAGTAGTGATGTGTATTATCAGCAAATATAAAAGTAGCTGTGAACTAAGCCTTGATTCTAACTTCTGCGTGATCTAGCCTGTGTTACACGTGTCAGTTCTGAAAGAGAATGCCAACCAAAGCTAGAATTGGTGAAAGCACCTCAAAAGAAGTTTTAAAAAACAAAGCCATCACAAATGTAAAAAGCCTTTTTTATTCCACTTTGGCACGGTATAAAGACCTTTATAGACCTGTCCTTTAGCTCTTAGTTGAACAGCTCATTGCGTTCCTTATTTTATTTGAATGACGTGCGACGAAAAACTATTCATATTGCACCTGAACCTGAACTAAATAAAAACCAAATGAGAAAGCCTTGAGGTGTGCACAGCTGCACGCTATGAAAATGTATATCCAGAAATCAAGCATAATAAGATACGATGCAGCAATCAGTCGATATTCATGGCAGGGTTGTAGTCGTCATAGTGCTATGCAAGCTGTCTTGTGATATTGGGTATTCTTCTTTGTGGCTCTGCTAGGGATGATCATTGCTTGAACCATTGTCAGAAATACTCATGTTAAATGTAGTTGTAGACCACAGTATTCATGCAGTACAGTAATATTTGGAGGACAATATAAAATTTAGAAGACTTGGTTTCATGCAGATATGTATTCAGCATTAGCATTGAGAGCATTTGTCATTTCATTTTTGAAGCTTCTCTTTGTATTTCTAAAGCACTGTTGAGTGTTTGATGAGAGTATCAGAATCGAAGGTGTATATGAAGGCATCAGCCTTGTTGACTGCTGAGTGGAATGGGCTTGTTGACTGCAGAGTGAATCCAATGACTTGCTTCAGGACGGCAGCCAGCAGGGGAGCTAAGAGTATGAAAAAGCACCTGAATCACAGATGCCCAAACAATCTCTCATTCATTACCATTCCTCTATGCCATTGGCTCCCAACCCTGGTCCTGGGGACCCCCTGTGGCTGCTGGTTTTCATTCCAGCTGAGCTCTCAGTTACTTAACAAGACCCTTAATTGAACTGACAATTTTCTTAATTAAACCTTTTTCATTGTTTTCAGCTCTTAAACAGTTGCAGAGGTCAAGTTACTTATAAAATGTTATAGCTGATTTGAAAGATGCATATGTAAGAGCTGAAAACAATTTAAAAAAAAGGCTTAATTAAGCAAATTGTCAGTTCAATTATGGGTTTAGTTAAGTAATTGAGAGCTCAGTTGGAATGAAAACTAGCAGATTCAGGGGGTCCTCAGAACTGGTTTGAGAACCACTGCTCTGCGAAACTCAGATATGTGAATTACTACAGGACCACACTGTGAACCATTTCAAATGCAGAGTGAACTAAAAGACGAGTTCTGCGTTCACTTGTGTGGGGACTTCAATTCTAAATGGTATTTCTTAATCTGTCGTGTCTGCCTTTGCTGTCATTAATCAACTGTTGCTTCCCCTAAAGGCATGTTTTGCAGCCTTTTTTTCATTTGTCGCAAATATGCATGACAAATTTACAATGCAAATCAGCATCTAAGAATTAAGCATAATTGTAGACTTACCATTAGTTAGTCCAAGATTAGTGCTGATCAGGGTCTGTGAAAGCAGCTGTTAGTATTACAGTGCAATGTTATCCTTAGTGCTTCTACAGTAGTTCTGTCAAAAGATTTTCTCAACATTTAAACGGTTGGCAAAAAAAATCCCTAACATACGTTTGGCCCAAAATCTAATTTAATTGAGATCACCCATTAATTAATTCTTGCTTGTCTGATATAATGGATCCTTAATAAAAGTGTGTGAGCACTAGAGATATAAAAAGGCATTGCGATATGCAGCAGGATATTAAATGCACTGGTGTGTAATCTCCTGCACTGTTTGTTCTATATCAGGAAATCAGCATGGGAAATTGAGCCTTTGCTTGTCTTGTATGACTGTGCTGGGCCACATATCAGAATATGATAATGCTATTGACACCTAGTTTAAATGGGACATTGTTGGCTGCTGGAAATGGGAATACTGTATTGTTGTGCTCTACTGTGGTTAATACTCCTCTGTCCTGCAGAGTACTGTAAACTGATATGCATGAATCTAAACTCATTCTAGGGTGTTAGTCTGTCTCAATATAAAAGAAGATAATTGCTGGACCCCACTTGCCATTGATGTATTGGGTATATTGTAATGATCTAAACAATGGTGGACTTTAATACCAGCAAACCTCCTTATTGCTTTACAAAAGTCATTTCTCTGTATCTAGTAATAGGGGACTGGCCCAGATGGATTAATAAAGAGATACAAATAGTCAATGCGGCTTCAATAAGAAAAACACAACATCTGAGTTGAATTACAGTAAGAAGCACCCACAATTATTGCACACAAGTTAGGGAACAGTAAGAAAATAAAATTCATTGTCTCTGGCCGGCTTTCATCCAAGAGGGGAAGACCAGGTTCCTCTCAGCTGTGAAGGCTAATTGCAGTAATTGTACAGATGACTCCCCAAGGCTGCTGCATCTGGAAGATTCCCAAACTATCTGCTCAGGAGTGTCTTTGCATCCCAAATCCCTTTGATTTATACCCAGAACTGCAGGATTATCCACACGGTGGTGCGGCACGAAGCATGAAGCATGAAGCAGGCATTCTTCAGTAACGCAAAACACTTAATTACTGCAGGGATTGTTTGGACTAAATGCTGAGGAGAAACGCGCTGAGGTGAAATTGGCTTGTTTTTCAAGGGTGTCCAGAGAGACGAGAGGAGCTGTGAGGGGAATCAAACTGCTGGGTTTAAAACCAACAGCAGTGACACAGCATTCACTCAGAAAACACAAGAGAAAGGACCCCTAGGCAACCAATAGAGTGTCTTACTACAGGCTCTTAGACACATAGCTGTGAAGCCAGCAAAATCCCTCTTCATTTTCTGTGTATTCCTCTGCTAGGTGGGTTGTAGAACTTGTGACCAAACATTAGGTGATGTTTTGGGGATCATTAAAGTAAGGGCAACCCATATAAAATATATATATATACTATAGTATTCATAAAATAAGTCCTGTGTCAGCTAGTCAGGTTTAAAGTTTTAAACACACTAACCAGAAAACATACTGAATTCTGAACGTTTCACATTGCATCAAGGATCAGATATGCTGCCCTTTCCCTTGTGATGGAGGCAGATGTAGCTTTTATGTATTACAAGAATAGGTTAGATTGCAGAACAAATGAGTCAGTCATGCTAGGGACAGAAATGGTGTGCTACATAAGGTGCCAATAAAGTTGGCAAACATTTATTTTGGTTTGTGTCTTCCTCAGTGCTGGGATGTGCTACATAAAGCAAGTATTCCTTTTTCTTCTGTCCAGCCCTTGTAATTGAATGCTAGGTGAATGCTGAAAGAATGTATGTTAACATAATAGATAGATAGATAGACAGATAGATGGATAGATAGCTAGATAGATAGATAGATAGATAGATAGATAGATAGATAGATAGATAGATAGATAGATAGTCTCAACATTCATCTTTTTAGGACAAGCATGCTGAGAAAGCTCAGCTAATTGATTGATTACTTACTGGGCCAATATGATCAAAGCGAGGCTGTTTGATAACAGTAAATCAATTCATTGTTAAGGTTACTGTTTATAAGGAATGATGCACAAACGCTTCTCATATCTTTATATACAAAACAACATGGTTATTATTTGTATTACTTATTTTGGAGACTAGCATTATATAGGCGAGTTGTCTTCCTGGCAGATATTAATTTGTGATTATTTATTTTTATTTAAATTGTATGTTAGGCATCTTGTCCCAGAGTTAATCATCATAAAACAATAAACAGCATGTCAAAATGTCATGTGAGCATACAAACTTTTCTTGGGTGTATTTATCTTGAAAAGTTTGTCTTTTAAAATTACATATAATGACTATATACCATAATGTATTGTTTTTATTGGGATTTAAGAAAATATAAGAAACAACCAAAAAAATGTTCAAACTTGGTTATATAGTGAGCAATAGAAGCGCAGGCTTTTAAGAACAATTTCTATCAAGTGTTTAAAATCGGTGATCAAATCGGCTCTCTTGTTCCAAAGCAGTGGTGCCTGTTTAGAAAGCAGTACCATCTACAACCACTAGGTTTCTTCAACCACAGATGAGCCGAAACATTTACTTCCTGATGGCTAGCGGCTTCATCATTGCACAAGCCAATAGGATTGTCCGCTTGACTAGAGGCTGATTAGACTAGCCTATATCATATAATTTAAATCACTGGGGAATCACCCTGCGTTGCATCAACCCTCTATCTGTGGTTATCCTGGCAGTGCCTCTACAAATAATTTCCGAGTTTCATCTTGGTATTATCCTTTGCTTAAATTTTTGAAGACATTGAAAAAGACTTATAGTGTACCCTTTTACCATTGCATTTTAGTTTGTCTTAGTCTATCTTAACCTAGCTTTCCACTACCACCCTTTTAATACATTACTGTGATATTTCTGTCCTCAGCGGGACGGCATGTATGTTACTATCAAAAAAGGTACCTGGAGATTAGCCATTGCTGTTACAATGCTGTCATGCCATATACATGATCAAGAAAGCGAATTGCAGTCAGAGGATAGATACCGGGCTCTTCTATTCCTTTCCTGAAGCCGCTTGAGGGTTTATCTTAAAACTACAGAAATAAACTGCCATATGGTGTTTCAGTAGGTGACAGTGAGAGAGAGAGGGAAGAAATCACTCATATGTTTGCCAGGAGCGACTGCAGAGCATTCGTGGGACAAATACAAAATAATTCCCCGAGACGAAAATTACTTCAAACACACAAAACTGAAACTGAAGCAAATAAAAGGATGAATCGAGACGATGACCTGCTGTTCTGTAGGAGGTGCCCGCAGTGTGTCGGACCCTCTTCAGCTTGAACAGGCAGTGTCTGAAATGTGGTTTTATTGATTCTGTTGATTTATTTTATTGCTTTTTCTTCATTGTGGACAGTGGCCTAGCATTGTCATCATTGTGCCTTTATCAAGAACATTATGCATCTTATTCAGCTCCCTCCCGCAGACGGCAGGGTGTGATTAATGATGCAGATGTATCAGAACATGCCGCAGCTTTGTATACATTTTTACTTTGCAATCATTTCACTGGAGTGACCTGAAATGCAACCTTATTATTTAATGGACAAAAATGTAATAGAACACTTGGGTGTGGGGTGTGTAAACCAATTCATGAGTCGGTCTAATAAAAAAAAAAAAGGATATTTTTTTAAGGCCAGCTTTATTGTGTTACACAATGTGTTTTTGTATATTAAGTATTAAATTTGGGATCACTGAGTGGCACTCACAATGCTAACCGTGCTTTTTTGTGTGTGTCCTGCTGGCAGGATGCAAAGAACAGGCTTAGGCTTTTGTCTAGAAAAGTAAGATATTAGATATAGTTGGAAATTAAGTAGAGATAGACAGAATGTGGGTTACCCGGCTGTGTTGCTGAGGCAGAATCGCTTGGCAAAGTTCTGAGATCAGTGAGCTACTAGGATGATCTTAGATGGACCTCCGCTTGTTTGTAAATGTTCTTATGTTCTTATATCAGTAAAGCAGGAGGTAGGGATGGGGGGGAGCAGTTGGAAAGTCAGTGTCCCAAATGATTTTTCTTGAATCTTTTATCAATCCATACCTTTGATTTGTATGGAAACTCATCGGATTTGTAGCCGATATATATATATATATATATATATATATATATATTATATATATACAGGTCATTTTTCAGGAGTTTGATGTTTCTTTCCATTCAAAAAGTGGAGGAGTTTGATGTTTCTTTCTGGCTGGATGACACAGCACAAAAGCGGCCTGATATTACCGTCAGTGTCCCGGCTCGATGTGGAGGAGCCTTGACATCAAAATCTCCTGTCACCCAGCAAACACCACTGACTCCCAGCTTTGACAGTTTATCAATCTTGCAGAACTGTCTCTGTGCACCACAAGCGAGCGTCTTAATCACACTGCAAAAGAGCCGGGCTTCTCTGCATTTGTGGTTTTAGAGATTTTAACCTGGCTTCATCTCACCGACAGGGGACAGAATCTGTTATTGCAGCATATCACACAGCCCGTTACCATCTTTCTCGCTTTAACCTCGGCGATCAGCTGCAGCCAATCTAGAAGAGCCATCTCATGTCACCAATGGGACAGGACAGAATCTGTATCACAGTATCACACAAGACATCTTGGCTATCAAAGGGTTTCTAGTACTGCAGTACAAGGAGTTGTTTTTTTAAGATGTTAAAAGAGTATACATGTATTTATCTTCCTGACTGACAGGTGGCTACACAACATGTCCCAGATGTGTATGATAATTGAAGCTGAGAGCGAGGTGGGCTGAGCTGTTTCACATTAAACACAGGTGGTGTCAGCCTTGTGTTCTCACCTAAAAATGCTGCTTGGATCAGCGCTTATATCTCCCAAAATAACACAGAAAAATGGATTTAACAGACTGACACATCATTACAGAGAACAGTTTTAGGTATGACACCACATGTTCATTTTAATATCAGGCCAAAAGTAATTCATTTTACTTGTGCTTATGAATCACTCCTACAGTTTCAGTATACCCCAGTTTGTTTATTTTAACTTATTGCAAGTTTCTCCTAGTCTTTCTTTCACACATTTTTTTCCTCGTTCTGCTTTTCGCTTGCTAAAATGAAACCATACCACTATTTTCTCTCCACAATAGAGTAAGGGGACTGAATTAAAATGTTTCTCTCGTAGATGACTGTCAGAAACACGATTAACGCTGATAATGTGATCATCGTTATTAATTTTTCCGTATTGTAATAAATCAAGACTAGACAAATTAACATCACGATAATTGTTTTATTATTATTGTTCCAGCCACTTTTACCAGGAAGAAAATTTGTACATTGGGTAAATGTAGCCCTGCCTAGCTACAGGATGTCTCAAGAACCTGTGAAAACACAACCATGCAAAAAAATGTATCTTCTGTTTAAATACAGTTTGATCAGAACGGTATCTGGATCAGTAAACTATTTAATTAAAAACATTATTTACATGATTCATTTAATTGGCTTTTGAATTATCCGTTGACATACATTTCCTTCTAAATTGAAAATGTGCTTAATTATGAATTAAATTACTTCTTGTAATCAGGAGGCCAGTATTTTGTCAATATTTTAATCCGGTTTGTTTAAACTTTCTGCCTTTTAACAAAATAGCCTGGTGTGGATGCACCAGGCTATTGACACACAAGAACAGTAACATCCCAATTGTCTCAGCTGAGTCAACAAAGCCGAATAATATGCTGACAATAACACTGGAGATATGGAGCATGTACTCATTCAAGATTCACATGGCAGACTGACTACATGTCAAGATTGTATTCGGGACACAAGCTTGAAGCCTGCTTGACGATATGCATTATATGGTTACTGCTTGCAGCTGAAGGCTTTACTGTCAAATTGGTGAAGTCTGTTTATCCTGCTACCACACTGTACTGTACTGTAAATGTACTTCCTGTGTAGTTATTTATTTGAAAGCGTGTTTCTGCAGCTGCTGTCAGCCTGCATTTCATTATGATCACATGGTTTTGGATTATAGGCTAATTCGGACTGGCAGGGTTTAGAATAGCATGTGTTTCATAATCCTTTAATGAGGATGGTGGTTCTAGTAACTGCTGCACAGGAATTGAATCTGTTGTGTGGAGGCAGACAAGGGAATTTCACTGATGGTTGTGATAGGTAGTGGAATCTTCACTGGCACACCTTTCACTGGAACGCAGCTAATGAATGCTATCAGTCGTACTGTGGTTGATTTCCCCAGCCTTCCCAGACTGTCTTTGAAGACTTGTTTTTAGAGGTGAGGAAGGTTTTGCATCTTAAGGATCTTTCTATAACATAATCAATGCACTTCTTCCCTTGTGGAACAGCAGCATTGGTTTAAAGTCTTACATGGGGCAGCCGTCTGTTATCACAATCACATTGCTGATTCTATTCACCTGGGACCTTGGCACAGCTAACAATGCACTCACTTATTGCGCACTGTAGAAAATCCACCAAATTCTTCAATAAAGTTAATTTACGTTGAGTATGGGGGGAAACAAAAGCTTCATGTATTTATATAAATTGTAATGTGTATATTTATTATGCTAATTTGTGATATGGAGTGAAAGAGAGGGAGAGGGAGAGTGAGAAAGAAAGAGTGGGAGAGATAGGGAAGGAGAACGATAGGGAGAGAGGGAGAGGGAGAGTGAGAGCAAGAAAGAGAGGGAGAGGAAGGGAGAGGGAACGGGAGAGGCAGAAAGGGAGAGAGAGAAAGGGGGAGAGAGAGGGAGAGAGTGGGAGAGAGAAGGAGAATGAGAGGGAGAGTGAGAGTGAGCAAGAAAAAGGGAGGGAGAGAGGGAGAAAGAGAGGGAGAGGGAGAGCGAGAAAGAAAGTGGGAGAGAGAGAAGGAGAGTGATAGGGAGAGAGGTAGAGAGAAGGAGAATGATAAGAGAGAGAGGGAGAGGGAGAGCGAGAGCAAGAAAGAAAGAAAGAGAGAGAGAGAGAGAGAGGGCTTTATGCTAGTTACTAAGTGTTACCATATAATGCTAAGGAGAGCTGACAGGCAAGGGAATGCATTACTGTTATGTATTTCACTATGCATTAGACTTCTGCAGAGGTAATTAACTTTGTGGTGCTATTCACTCACAGTGCTTCAGAAAAAGCTATTTTAATTTTAATTTTTGAGGTTAACACCATTTTGCATGCCTTCGTGTCATTATAACAAGCTCCATCGCAGTCAGCCAAACCAGCAGGGAAGTGCATGAAATAATAGTATTGTGATAATCCAATGCCAGTGTAAAGATTTCAGAAAGAAAGCACTGGGCTATATTGTTTAAGCCTTGACATATGACATCCAGTCTAGGAGATTGTTTCAGAAATATGTAATTAAGGTCAAACTTTGTTTATCTACTTGAGAATGTCTTTTCTCCTATTTTAAATAAATCATGGGGCAATATTCACAAATCATTTGTGCTAAGATAAGATAACGCTTGGATGTTAAAAAGCTTCAAATAAAGAGTCTACTGTACAGTGAGAGATTGACTGAAGAGCTCTTGCACTCAGCTTGCTATTTCTGTTACATTAACAGTTTTCTTTTATAGAACAGGGGTGAGAAAGGCTTTGATAAGTTGGCCCAAGGTCTCTCAAAACACTCGCAAGTTGTTTGTTTCTCATTTTGTAGACATTAACGAGAAATCTTCTCTTTGATTTCAAGAAAGAAGAAGTTCATTTAACGTTAATGTTAGGTGTTCAGAGCCGAAGGTGAGGGCAAAAGACAAGGTCAATTATCGACAAGTAAAGACCGCTGCGGAGGGGTGAATTAATGCTGTACTCAACATGTGTGAAGACATTTTTTTTAAGGTTGTATTTTGGCCTGGCAGGCTTGGATGGTGAGGTTTATAATAACTAAGCACTTTGAATTAGTTTCTGACAAGTGTCTGCAAGTTGTGCTTCAGAATTAAGGAATATATTAAGTACCTTTGCAGAAAGTTTACAACCTTCCATTAGGATGTCTTTCCAGTAACCATGTATTAAAACTGCAAATCCCTTAACAAGAACCATTCGCAGACCATGGCATTACCAGTAACATTAAAAAACAAACAGGCACTGACAGACTTCTCATTGAATCATTTGTCAAATTGCATTGTTACATCTCTCTTTAGTACTGCTATAGATCTTGATAATGGAGTGTTTCAGGTTCTGCATGGACTACCAGCAACAGCAAGACAATAACAACAGTCTGGAACCAGTTCTGTGCTGTGATTAGAACAAGACGCATTCAATCACAGTGCAAGTAACAAATATGACCCTCCGGCATTAATGAAAGCTCTCAAGAGCTTGATTCATTTATTCACACAATCAATTAGACGAAATTTAAATTAGAAAGTAATAAACTTGTATTATTTTTTAATTGGGGTGATTAATACTTTGTCACATAGCATTTAACAATACAGTCTGTAACAATGCAAATGATGCACTGTTTGTACAGTTGTGGTGAATTGCATTTCTCTTTATGCATCAAAATGTGATTTTAAAAGATTCAAATCTAGGTTACTTATTTAGGTATTGCATCACAGAGTGCTCTTGAGAATTTCCGTAACAGTATGGCCTCCAACCGAGACAGACAGACAGACAGACAGACAGTGATCAAGGCAAAGGGCAGCTTGGCACGGGTCTGAATTATTAGTTATCTATTACAGTTATTTTTTAGACTCATTTTTCATAGCATGTTCTGTTTCAGTCAACACACCCTGGTGTCTTTTTAAAGCTAAGAGGCCCAGTGGTCTCTATAGAGCTCTCATACATGTGTACAATCTGAGAACAGCTGGTTCACCAGTGTGACCAGTACCCTCCACCCCTGTACCTGATTTCTCTCTGAGTTCACGGGAGGCCAAACGATAAAGAAATGTAATCAGCAGACAACACAGAACAATACTGAATATAAGCCACTGCAGCTTTCCCCCCAAAAATCTGACATTTTCTTTAACCCCTGCACACTGTTTCCAGAATGACAAAGATTAGAAGAGTCTTCACTCCTGTACTGCTGTTTGCAATCTGTGATGTTGCCCTGAAATCGCTGATCAAACCAAAGCTGCTGCCTGAGGCTTTCCTGCTGGCTCGCTGTTCCAGACTTCATTGGGTCAGGGGTCAGGGGTCAGAAGCGGTGGTGCTCGCTTGTCATTGATTGCACAGACAGCGGCGTGCTACGCTCCCCCCAGCCCCTTACCACATCTCTGCAAAGGCATCTTTTGTTATTGACTGAAAGAGAAAGAAAGTTCAGGAAACAATGAGACAGCTTGAGTAAAGGGGGGTGGGGTTTGGATAAAGACAGAAGTAGAAGGAACGACGAATGCTGCTAAGTCGTCTTGGATTAGCTGATAGAAATAACCACTGAAGGATTGCTTGCTCCCCGTTGCCGTGGCGAGGTGAGAGCTGCCTCGAGGCCCTGCCTTGTCAGCTGGCTTGCTGTGCCTGGGTTTATTTGGACAGAATGCGGGAGAAAGGGAGAGCTTCACTGCAGCAAAGCAGATGTTCCTCTCGTTTGTGTCTCAGCAGTTTGATGGGAAAGGTATTGCTCTTCTCCTGCGTGGTTGCAGTGGAAGTCTATTAACCTGACCTGCAGCAGCAGCAGTAGTGAGTAGCAGCATTACCTGGCTACATGCCAGACACTGTTTGGATCTGTTAAACCCAGAGGTCTCACTGCCAGAAAGCCTGAAAGCTCGGGTGTCAGTAATAATGCACTGGCTAGACTAGACTCTCCATGATTGGCCTGATTGGTTCTGGTGATTTGATTTATTGATCGATCCCCTCTCAAATTTGGCGTCTCAGAAGCCTGGGCTAATCTTTAACTGCTATGAACAAGAATTAGACCTGATAAGGAATGTATGAAAGGAATCTGAGCTTATCTTAATCACACAGTGTCCCGGTATTGCGTTGTCAATATGAGAGAGGTGGTTGGAGGGTATAGGGAGGAGGGAGGAGGGAGGAGGGAGGAGGGGGGGCTGGGGGTGCAGTGCAGTCCACGGTCACTAGGCAGAACAGAGTGGATCTATACATTGATGGAATTCAAAGCCTCCAGTATCGATTACCATTATAACAAACAGCAGTGCACAGAATGTCTGATTATTTTTAGACAAAGATTCTATGCTCTCTCAGCAGCAATTCTGCTGATGCTGTCACATTGTCAGACGTCTGCAGTTGATTGCAATTAGAGGCAATACAAAACAAAATAATAATCCTTTCGTTTTATTTTCTTTGTTTTTATTACCCTGTGTTCATAAAGAGCTAAACCTGCAGAATCAACTGTACAAATTGTATTGTATAGTGTTTTCTCATTCCTGGCAGCTAAGTTTATGTTTTCCTTTTATCTAAACCTCTCAATGTATCTTTATATGCATGTCTACATATACCGTCCTATACATAGCAACACATTCCCTTGTACTGGGTGCGTGCACATGGATGCTATACAGCCACAGTGAAGCATCCTTTATGTCACAATTTTATATCTGTGTTATTTTGTATTTAATTATAATTTTAGGTAAGTCAGTTATTCTAGGCTCTTGTTAATAAACCAGCTCTCTAGAGCCGTTACATGAATATGAACTGTATCCTATTCATAAAAAACACATAATTAGATAAATCATTCTCAGGAGATAAAGCTTTGAGTAGGGTCCACTGTATTTGTTTTTCTTGTCTGGGGTAGGCGAGTGTCATGGGCCTCCAGGAAGGTATGAAAACACTACCTGTCTTAATGAGTGTGGAGCTGCCTATCAATCCACTGCCGCTGCTGCCCTCAGCACAGCTCCTTCTCCCCCCAGTGTGGTCTGTCGTACGCTGGGTGTGGACCTCAACTTGGCCTCATGTCTGTGGAGCCTCTTGGGGGGAAAGTCATCAATTACAGGCTGATGGCTGAGTGGCAGGTTTTTAATTACAGGAGTTAGCTGTTGACAGGAATACACACACACACACACACACACACACACACACACACACGCACACACACACACTTGCACTCTCACACACACGCACACACAATTGCACGCACGCGCACAGTCTTTATATTTTTTAAACATCTTGCTGAAAACGAATTCTCAAAAACACATATTTCAAACTGCTCTATATCTAGACATGTAGTTAAATGCATTTGCTGTCTGTTTTAAACTAATTCAAATCAGAGTTCGAATCTCCTAAAAAGATATAATTCACCCCTTTGCCTGTAACCTACTGGACTGCACTGCTCTCGATACCAGATACACTAAACTATAGAGCAACGTGCTACCGGCCTTGGCAGTTATCATTGCAGCATGTTCAGGGGGTGAAGTGAATAGCGACAGTCCCACTCTGTCATTCTGCTTTGGTAGTAAGTGTATTAGAATTTGGGTAACACTCCACTGTTGGGACAGACTGTGAATGTACTGTATGTCACTCTTCCTGTCTGTCTGTCTTTACATAACCAGTGGTAATGAAACATGGTTATTCTGTTTTTTAGGACATGTTAGGGGGAGTGTCAGAATGTGGGACTATATGGAGGTCTGGCCCTCCTTCCCTATGCAGGTATTGTTTTTCATGAGACTGATGTACTTCTGTTGTGGGTTGCATCTTGTTCCATATTGGATAGCCCTGAGCAGATTTACTACCTCCACTTTTATTTTCCAAAAGTTTTGAAAAAGATTATTTGGCAGCTGAAGTGAGATACAGATGTTTGTTTTTCGTTTCCAAGCACAGTAAAACATGTTTGTCTGAGAGATATTGGAATGTGGATCGATTGCATCGGCTTTCTAGACGTCACATGGCCTTGAATACAGGGGGAGCAGCGTGTTTGTGTGTGGATGTGAGTGTGTGTGCGTGCCCAACGCTTCTTCATCTCGGCAGAGCTTCAGATCTAGATTGTATCAAAAAGTCATCCCAAAATATATATGTAAAAAAACAAAACAGCTGGATCTAAAAGATACCTACTCATCACTTAGAAGCTGGAGCAATTACTGTAATTAGTTTTGTTTTTAAAAGCCAGGTTTATGTGGTCGCTCATAATTACTTTGTTAATGCGAACATCCTACTCCCTTAAAGAGATTTACAGCCTTGTACTCAAAGGGACAGTTTCAGGTATATATTATTGGCATCTTCCTCCTTCTATACTCTGTTAACTTGAAATTAAAGAGCAGTTTTCCTCTGAAAAAAGCTGATTTATGAGCGCTAAGTGCATTTTGTAAATCATGCTTAGAAGACCGCCCTCAGCACTGTCTGATAGATGTCAGCCTGCCATGATGGACTTCAGAAAAACACCTGGGCCATGCTATTTTAATATTCTCTCCCACTTTTATTTATTTCTATTTTTTACTATGTTGAGCATGTGAGATGTTGATTTATGACCTTGACGTTGTTTTTTTTTCATCCTGTGCAGAAACCCCTTTGCTGAAGCAGGTTTATTGATTATTTTAAATACTGATTATCTAAAAGGCCGCTTGCTTCCTTAGGTATTGGATTTATTGTCATTTAATTATTTATAGCTGCTGCTTACAGTGTATCGCTTCTCTCTTTCAAGGCTTCATATATTTGATCTGTTTTTTTGAATACAGTTCATATGGCAATCCCTCTGCTCTAGCCTGTTTCTCTTTGCTTTCTGCAGAAAGAGCTCAATTCGGTGGCCTCGGAGTTGGGAGCAAGGCAAGAAGAAAGCGAGCACTCTCACAAGCATCTGATTGAACTCAGCCGGGAATTCAAGAGAAATGTGCCAGAGGTAAGTATATTCTTTTATGTGATAAACCCAATGTGCATGACCTTGGCTGATGTGCTTAAGGCAACTGCAGCCCTCAGATACCCCCTTATCTTTTAACAGTTAACAATGCTAACTGTTTCTGACATCATTGAATTCCTAGGACAGAGTAACAATGAAATGGACCAATTTGTCAAAAATGATGAACCCTCTTGCAGCCGTTCAAAGGGTAATCAGTTGCCAAATGGACACATAGGAGCAGAAGTAGCAATGAGGCAAAAATTAAGTTCCAGGAGAGCAATCTGAAGAGCAGTCTATGTGACAGATGCTTGGTGTACAATATTGAGTGTCTCTGGGACTATTTGTCTGTCTGGAAACCATCTTTTTTTCTACTAGACACCACAATTGCTCTAAAATGGCAGAATTCATTTCTTTCAAATTTTGGAGATCAAAGGTGGCCATCGTTTGACTTTTTATTTGGCAGGTTAAAATGCCATACCCTGCTGTACTGTGTACGGTATACAGGATGGAGGTATTGGATAAAGGCATTACCACAGATCAAGGCGTAAAACCCCTGAGTTGTCTGCAGCAACCTAGAAAACAACCTGAACTGCTGACTCTTTTTCTTGTCTACCTTTGTAAAACAGGAAGGTGTTTTCCATGCTGTCATGGGTCTAGTTCCTGTTATTGAGGCTTCATTCTGTCTCATGACCTAACCCCACAGCGCCCCCTGCTGGACAGCTGCAGAGCACACCACCTCCCTGCTGTTACTGCAACTCATAGGAAAATGAACTGAAGTGATGAGTCTGCAGTCAGAGTACGCTACACTGTATTACTACAACCAACTGATGTTAAGCTGCAGTTTTATTTTAAAGGACACTTCGCAACAAATGCTATTTTTCTATCTCTGCTGTTGTTCTGTTTGTTTCTTAGTACTGTACCGCAGTATTTGTATCTGTGTCATTGTTCTCTATATCTTATCTGGCTCCAATCTTTCTTGTGGTGCTTGGCCCTGTTTCTGGTTCTTGAGGAATCATGTGACATTGTGACCTTTGAACTGGCTGCTGTACTACACTGTACCATGTGTCAGGTGGGGTCCACAGTGTTGAATATGTCCTTGTAAAATAGCTGATTTCCAAAAGCTGCATTTTTAGTGAGAGTTACCTTTAGCATATCTATTCACTAATATAAGGGTTTAATATTAGGGTTTGTTTCCTAATTATGCTCAGTTGCAGTAAGGGTAAAATGTGAATCTGGCTAGGCAAATTGCTATAGCATTGTCCTATACACCTGCACAGCAAACCATGGAAATGTGTAATGACAGCATGATGTAAAGCATAGGCAGTAATTGTCAAAAGAAACATGCATGGTAAAGCACTTTGGAGTACTAGGATTAATGACTAGAAAAAACAGCAGTTGTCTCTCCAACCATCTTTTCCATTGCTGCACAAGGAATTCAAACCTTGATTGTTTTAGCCGCTTCTTCTCACTGGGGACCGGATGAGAGCTCTTCAGTGTATTCCTTATAATCTTGTCAGTTTAATAAGAGGTAGACATATCAGAATTAGCTGTGCCTCCCAGGCCCCCACCTGCGATCCACATGCTTCAAGATAACACAACCTTGTGCAGCAGAAGCTCTGGGAATATTACAACAAGTCCTGCTTTACCTTATTCCGAGTAGCGTTATAGTTCTTCAGAATGGTTTGATCTTTAGTTTCCTGAGCGTGCATTTTTGGACAATGCTAAAATCTAAACATTGTACTTCTTAAATCAACTAGATGTTCATATATATATATATATATATATATATATATATATATATATATATATATATATATATTGTGATGTTTCTTTGGATGCAGTGCCCCAATTGAATAAACAATTCCAAAACAATTGCGGTAGTGTTACAAAACAAAACAAAAAAAACTAAACAATTATGAACATAAGGCAAGAAATAACAGGAAGCAGTAGTGTTTTAATCGATGTGTCTTTGATTTTCATTTTAGGAAATTCGGGAGATGGTGGCACCCATTCTTAAGAGCTTCCAGTCCCAGGTGAGTGTCCCAAGTTCCTTTCTGGGTAAGGGTGGGGGGCACACCTGTCTGAGGGAGGAGGCACAGATTCACTAGAGCTGTGTCTCCATCTACTGCACACAACCCCCATCTGCAAAAATGTGTGCTTGAGTGAGTTTGACAAACCTGCTTTGTAAAGTGTAATGGCACAGTGTCGTGACCTCATATTGGACCACATCCACATTGCAGTAAAGGGGTTCTGGTTAATGAAATAATTCCATAAATTCTGGTTATGTGGGTCCGTTTGTAATGTTGTAGGAAAGATGTATTTTCATTTAAAAAGAAAGCATAAAGAAAAAGTTAAGGTACGCTCTCAGTTTGCATGCCTTACTTTCAGATTGTATACTTGCACTGCCGGCATCATTTTACCTAGTAGTGTTTTCAGGGTAAAGTTATATCACTGGCGGCAAAGTGTGTCAGTCATCAAGGGAAGCAGCTGATTGGTTATGACAAAAAAAGAAGATGATGAAGGATTGAGGAGAATTTCTCATTGCTAAGGGGAATGATCTAGTAAGTGCAAGCATGGTTTATCATATAGTATAGGTATACTATAGGAATCTTAAAGGATTTCATTACATGGTAAACTGACAAGCGTGTCTTCCCAAACCCACATGTAGGTCTCCAGTGGTGAAATAGGTGGGTAAGGTAACAGGAGTGAGAAGCATGTTACTGCCACGCTGACGATGGCTTTATCTGGCACACACGCACACACTACGGTATAGGCAAGCATAGAGCAGCCTGTGTCTTAGACCGAATATTTCCTTTTTCTTTAATTTTTTTTTCTTTGAACTTTCTGAAAAAAACAAGCTTCCTTTCTGTAGTCGCTCACTAATTACAACTAACCAAGAGCGTGATTAAAAGCCATGAGTGACCTACTTCCAAAAACATGTGCGGTGCATTGTGCAAGACGCTGAAGGGTTAATGAAGTCGACAGCTGTAGGTGGACAGCTTTCTTTTCTGTAACTTTGTTAATGAGGTCCCGTCAGACCCGACGAGAGGTGCTAATTTAGCTTTAGAAGTGCGGAGGAGATTAAGGACAGAAAGTAGAGTTTATGGCTTAAAATACATCCCATCCTTATTAATCCACTGTCCCTGGGAGTCAAATATTTTGGGTTTTATAATGAAGTGAGTGATATAATGAAGGTAATTTTAATAGGATTTTCTGTGAAGAGGGGCGACTCGCTGCCTGCCTCATCTCAAAGGTAGCTTTGCTGCAGAGAGAGAGAGAGAGAGAGAGAGAGAGAGAGAGAGAGAGAGAGAAAGTCCTTTCAAAAGATTACTTGTCATTAACTAGCAATAGTTTTACAGACGGCAAAGACTTTCCTCCTTGGCTAAAATGATGTTAGCCCCCTTCCCTATCCTCTTGTGATCAAGACAGTCTGTTATCGTTTTTTGATACATTTTGTATTGATTTGACTCTTGTCGACCCTATTTGAAATTCCCAATTTGAATTTCGCCTTAACAGTCATGAGATTTGAAGGCAAATGAATGTTCTTTCAATGAGCCTGTCCTGACACCCTTTGCATTCTCATTCGTGTCACCCAAACAGAACCCTAGGAGTGTACAACAGTGCACATAATCACATAATGTATCCGCCTATATGAGAAGTTTTTGCCAATGATTTTTCTATCGTTTTTTTTTTTTAAGTACTTCTCAGTAAACAGCACAAGTAAGCAGGCCGTAGCAATATCTCTGCAATCACTTTCACTTGCTTGTTGCAGGAGAGAGCATGATCTGGATACGCTACGTTGTTTATCAGAGAAATACCGTTTCTCCTGGCAAACGATCTTGAGTAAAAGTTGAGAGATGTGTGTCTCCAGGTGATTTATGACCTGCTGTAAAAAGTAATGTGTTTCTTGTAAGCACTGCAGGGGTTTCTTTAACACATGTAGATTGGGTTCAGTGATCAGCGCTGAGAGAATTTCTTCCAATAATCTGAATTATTCAGATGTTTTTCCTCCCTGCAAAAAAGTAGATTTTTGTTATCCGCGCCATGCAAACCAGAGATTAACCAGACATCCAGTTTTTTGGGTTCTGTTTGGCGATGCCAAAAAACTGAAAGCACGGGATCATCCTTCTAATTACTGAAACTTGCTTTACAAAGATAATCCAGAAAGTACTTTAGCATGCACAATGAAAGCCATCAAGCAGCACAGATGGCAATTCTGATAAATAGTTTGTAACATGTAATTAGCAGCTTTGGCGGTTTCATATCATTAACCCCCAGAGCTGGGAAATGATCTCCTCATTATTAACTGTAAAAGTACAACTGAGCTGACTAGACAGCAAACCAGCAAGCTGCTATTAATTACCCACATTTATTAAAGTGATTGTCCGCAGATTTGGTTTTGTTTGGATGCACGCTTGAAAACATCTGAATTAAAGGTTTTCGCTGCTGTAATTGTGGCATCACTTTACTCCTGATAGGTTTTTTGGTTTGAGTAGTTGTTTCTTCTGCAGCTTACGAAATTGAAAACTGATTATTTTTCAGTAAGTTGGTTTTGCAGCAACAGCAGTCTTAAAGGTGTGAGCCAGGTGGGCAGATACTCCTGGACTGTGAGAGGGTCCCAGAACCTGTTTTACAAGGCCAGTCCACAAGCTGCTAATGAGGAAGCTGATGTAACCTAAAAATACAATCGTGTTGCGCTTAGAACATTCCTCCACATGGAGTGCAGGATGCTCCCTACAGCCTGGAGATCGCAGGTTCGAATCCAGGCTATGTCATTGCCGACCATGACTGGGGGTTCCTATGGGGCGGCTCATAATTGGCCGAGCGCTTAGGGAGGGCTTAGGTAGGCAGAGCAATCCACGGTTCATCGCACTCCAGCGACCCCTGTGGCTGATAGGGCTCCTGCGGGTCTGCGGTGGAGCCATTCAGATCTGGTCTGGTGGTTTCGCTATCGAGCCACAGTGTGAAAAATGACAGCTTGGCAGGAGCACGTTTCGGAGGATGCGTGTGTCAGCAAGGGGGTTGCAGCGGTGAACCAGGATAAAAACCACTGGCGACGACTTAAAAAAAAAAAAAAAAAAAAAAGCAAATGCTATGATTCTAATTCATTTAATATAATGTTAAGTCTAAATTTACCATAAATATGTAAAATACATGCAAGGCTGAAGCAGACATGGCATTGAAAAGTAGGTTGCAAACATGTGTGAACTGGAACGCTTGCAAATTAAACCACTTTAATGCATAGGCAGGACTGGCTGCACCAGCATTGCTACGATATAAACAGATAGACAAACACTGATGTATTTGCAGGGACAAGCACTGTGACCTTATTTAGACCATGGGGTCTATTTTAATGATCTAAATAGTGGCGGATCCTAATACCACCCCTTTAAAACCTGATTTTCCATAAATCTCATTTCAATTTCAGTGTAATAAGTGGGCTGGATTTAATATGGAGTTAAACAGTGGTGGTCTTTAGATATGCCATAGTTTAGATCATTATAATATCTCCCAGTGTCTGCAGAACTGAAGTGTTTCTGATGTGTTTCAGCACATTTTGCTCTCTGGTGTCTTGGAGTTTCATTTTTAACATCCTGACAGCGCAAACCCTGTTGCCTCAAGATGTCATGCTTGGCTGCTCTGCTGTGCAAATGTTAGCAGTGTGTTAGCTGCCCACAACTCTCCAAGCCAGTGTGTTGATCGTACGGAGCTTTTGAAATGCTTTTATCGGCTCTGTTCTGACCACCGGTGTCTGCCGGTGTCTTCTTGACTGCTAAGGTGCGCCTCTTTTCCTTTTTAAAAGAAGAAGCCAGGAGAGAGTAGCAGCGCTGATGCTTTGGGATTCATACAGGGGTGGAAGTAAGACTTCCATTGCAGTGCAGGCTGAGCCATTCCCAGGTTTACTGTGAGCTTGTCTTTTGAGTAAATCACATGTTTTTCAAGTCTGCCATTACTAATAAACAGTGGTTGCAGTTGCAGTGTGGGATATAGAATCTCGTAATAGTTTTGTACACTTTATCATGCCCCTTATAATTCCTTTCACTGGCAATTAAGAAACAGCCTTATACACGGCACAGTCACTTCTGTGGTACCTAACAGGGTTCATCTCCTGTGAATAATACTGCATCATGATATTCTTACACCCCCGCCCCCCCCCTCCCCAAAAAGAATGTGGCTGCTTCCTGTCCAAAGCTAGCTGCCTAAATAGAAAGTGCAAAAAAACATTGTGAGCAAAAGCATGTGGAACCCTGGGAAGGGTAACGTACTGGTTAACATAGCGTAAGGCTGTTGTTTTCAGCGACATACATAATGGAAAGAAAAACCCCACCTTGTGATAAGCTGTGAATGCTATGACTGGTGCTGCATGCATGCGATTCATCAAGATGCAGACAGCAGAATGTGAGAGAGAGAGAGCTCTGTGACTTACTTGGCCCTGGGAAGTCTGCTGGCAAGTGCACACTCAAATTAGCCAGTAAACATGTGTGAAATCAGTGACGGCTGCTCTGCAAGCTAATGCCAGTAGAAATATTCATCAGGGCTGTAACAAAAAACACAAAAAACATGCTCTGGGCTTTTCACAGATTTGCTTCATTTTATTTTTTAGGAAATAAATGATGCTTGGATTTCAGATTCGATTAATCATTTTTCTCTAAATGTATTGCACCCACAGAGACAGATTGGCACACTGGCACCATACGTACATTAACTGGCCCCATTAGTGCACCTAATATAGGGGTGGCCCAGCGTTTCACTTGTCATAGCCTTGAGACGACATGGCATAGACTCCACAAGGTGCTGGAATGTGTCTTGAAGGATGTTAATCAGTCAGTAATATTTCACACAGTTGATACAGAGGATTGTGATAGTGAACGGGTTATTTAAGTTTGTTCCAGGTGTGCTCAATAGGGAGGGATGCATTGTATATTATAGTCATTTCTATGTAATCTAGTTGTATTCAATATATATCAAATCAATACAAATACCTAAAGGTACTTGACATTTTAACTGAATTTAAAAATCAAAAACTAGTAAGTTCAGATTTGAAAGTAAATCTATCGTTTTAATTTAAACTCTAATTGTCTTTTGTCTTGGAAAATAATGTAATATGTAATTATGATTGATCTGTTAATTAAAATAGGCAAAGGAAAAAAGTGTTACTGCAATATGTTTGTATGGTTTTACAAAACAGACTTTTATTATAATTTTTCACAGTGATGTTCTTTGCATTGTGTTCGAAGGGAACATCGTTTTTAAATATTCATCTGCGTTAAAAGATCGAAGAATCGATACAAAATGATGGCGTTTTAAATAATAAAGCAGAAAACTTTCATTTTTATTGAACTAAGTATTTTAAGCTTTTAATTTTTGTTTCTAATTCTTAATTTTGGTATTTTGCTGGACTATATCACGTACATATCACGCAAATAAGAATATAGGCTTATACCTGGTTATTCACTGTTTTCTTTAAAGTAATGTAGTTCTTTTGCTCATGAACGAGTGAGTATAAGTACCCTCACAGATGAAGAATACGTTGTAATAAAGGAGATTGCCAGGTATTCAACTCCTTAAAGTAATTATAGCTAAGAAAATAGTTACCAAGGAAGTAAAGCAGTAACAGTCTTCCTTAAAGCAAGGTAAGCAAACTGAGATCTTACTGTAGTATCAGATGCCTGTTTTAAAAGACACCTTTGCCTTTGTCGTTAGAAACTACACTTGTGACTGAATGCAGCTAATGGAAGTGCAAAAGGAGTAGGATTTATGGAACTATTTTGTTACCTACATTTACTTTAACTGTTTGCAGACTTTTGATTAGCCACGCAAAGGGTGTTGTGCTCCATACGGTAGTCTAGTTATAGGTTGTTAAGCTTGTTGTGCTTAAAACTCAAAATATACAGTGCTAACGATTCTTTGTAAAAGCTTAAAAGTAGGCCAATTAGTACCTAAGGAACACTTTGTTCCCAGGGATATCAGCCTAAATGCCAGACCTAGAACTGCTTGGGCCTATTTCTTTATAATGTGACTTGACAGTTTGGGGCTTCCAATGGTGGATCATCCAGAATACTAATTACCATCTGGTGATATTAAAAGAATCAACAGGGTGAGTCCTACATACAGTAGTACATTATTTTAGGATGATTTAGGAATTGCGTTTGGAGTTGGCTACCAGACTTTATTACAGTATGTGGTCAAGTGACCCGCCAGAACAACTAAAACACCCTTCAGAGTGGGGGCCGTCCCGACTGCCCACAGCGTCCTTTCACTCTGTTGACACTGTTATGGCAGGTTTGTGTTTTTCTTTATATCTCACTTAACTGCTCATGCAATTATGGTGGTTTGTTCTGAAGGAAGTTCTTCAGGGTAATCGTAGAATCCAGTATTACTGTAGGTTATCAGTTCACTACATAGTAATTCCAAATTAGTCCAGGGCTCTTTTAATTGCCCTTTCGTAGGACTGTTCTGAAATGGAACCCCCCCCCCCCCCCCCCCCAGCTGTGGTTTACTGCACAATTTTCCATATCTTTGGAATTTTATAATGTTTTGAAGTAGTAGCCATGCATCTCCCTTGATTTACTCCATCGTCCCTTTAATTGGATCCCTAGGGATCAGCATGGATGCTTGTGCTGTTTACAGAGAGTAGTGTCACCTCCCAGTGTACAGAAGTGCTGAAGGGATGGCATGAGAGCAGGTGCTGATCAATGGATGGGGAGTAGTGCTGTATCTCTGGGTTCAGGGTCTCTTAAAGGTGCAGCACCGCTGGGTCCATGCAAAGTCACCATACACCTGTGCAGGAAAGTGTGCGCTGCATATCTCAGCTGCTTCTGATTGCGCTGCCCAGCCCCTGTGCAGAGCCCCTCCATTCAGACTGCCAAAGGGACTGTGCTATGAACTATTCCCCCTAAGAGAAGGGAGAGGAAGGACTGTCATCTTATTCGCTGTGTTTGATTCAGTAGTATAGTACTGGACTTCTTGCTCCCTTACTCGCTCTTGTTTAAGTGAAACTGAGCACACATGCCAACTGCCTGCCTGTGTAATTTATGTAGAAAGCTGCATGCTAATGGAAGCCTACTTGGGAGCGCCTCAAGTTCACCGGCTACTGGATATTATTTAGACAACATTAGCAAACATAAATGAATAACTGACTTATACGCTGATTTATACACGCAATGTCAACTCGTCCTTTTCCTTGAGCGTTTGGTTTTAAAATTTTAACAGACTGGATGCAAATGACTTGAATGAACACTTTGTGCATTTGCAGTTCTAACAGAGAGGCCCATACGAAGTATTAGGGCAGCTCTGGATCACTGCAAAGAGACCCCCAGCTCGGAGAATCTATAGCCAGGTACTGCACCATGACTGTCAGAGATGTACTGACACTAAATGGACAGTGCAGTTCTTTTCAATAGCACCATTTGTCCTGTAATACATTATTTGAAAATATTAAATGTGGGCAGCGCTGACGGGTTTCAGCTGGTTTGCACTTTTTATGATGGCTTTTGGAATTTGTCACCCCCTACAGGCCAGTTAACTACATTACCATGTGTGCTGATAACTATTCATGCACAGCTTATCCATTCCTGATATGAGTTTAACCTGAGCTTGATACCTGTACATTGTGGTTAATGAAGCTCCTAGTAAAACCTGGAATGGGTGCATTGGGAGTCTTATTTCTATCCCTGTACTCAAAAAATACCTAGAACAGGAAGTTAAGATTTGTTCTGCTAAATCCCTATATACCAAACATGTTATAAACACCCCATGAAATGTACTTGCTTAACAAAATCCCAGTGACTGCTCCATAGTCTGTATTAACTGCAGCCAGCCCTCCCACAGTGTAAAATGTCTTCTGCCGGCCACTCCCCCCATCTGGTTCTTAATAGTGTTTTAAGCCCTCTTGCAGATATGTGAAATCAATAGATTGCACATGCAGTGTTAACGCGCTACAGGCAGCCTTACCGCACGTGCAAATGTTAACAAGGTTAGATCACACGCTCAAAGACTTCTGTCAGCGCTGTCATTCCACCAGCCTGATATTTGCTACTTATAACATTTAAACAGCTCTGCAGTACAACAAGGAGAAAAATCAATGCAGGATGCATCGCTGGAGGCTCTTTCCTTACGTTGCGCCAGGGATAGGTGGAGGCTTAATGGGAGTTTGATCTCGCTTTCCAGAAGAGGTTACTGCCTGACTCCCTCCTTCCCCAAGCAAGCTCCAGAGAAGGTGTTCTCTGACTAAATCCAAGGGGATTAAATTCCTCAACACGGGGATGATCATTTCTTAAGCCTGTTTGCTCTTTGATGTTTCTGAGTCTCTTATTGGCCTTTCCAGGTCTCTGTCTCTAAGAACTGTAGCTAGAAAAGTATAGATACAGAGCCTAGCCATTTAATGTCAATTCCAAAAGACTGAGCTGGGAAGGTGACAATGTAGGGTCGCAAAATGAAGTGCAGCGATGATCAGAGACAGTCAATCACACCAATCGTTGCATCAAAGGTTTTTTGCAGTGGTCATCAAAATACAGAGCACTCCGGAGAATAACAGTCACTTCATCAGTAACTAGTGTATTCTGCCGGGGTAAAGCACATACATGGGTTATATAGTTCCTGCATAAAATTCCCTGCTCCTATCAGGATTTGGCACGCAGCAGACAATTCATCCATCCCTACCCCCTAAACTCATATACTCAACCAATAGAGGATAGCTGTGGGGCATGATTGCCCCCTCCGTTGTGGTTGTTATGTTCACTTCGGCCTGGAATTTATGACCTAGCAAGCAAGCAGGCATTGCCCTTCTTCTACCATCCCCACACTGCCCCTGGACATCTGACCCAACCTAATGGTGCACTGAAACATTCCACCCTTCTCCCCTCCTTTCACAAATTCCTTACTAAACATTGTAAAACCGCACCCAAATGATCGTTGGTTGATACTGCTATCCTGTTCAGTTCCTTCAACGAGAAGCGGATTCATCAAATAACCTGGCAAAACAGGCAGTGAAGCGCAAACATGGGTGTTGATACAGATTCCTCTTTGCCTGTGTGAAAGCGCACTGTACAGTACTATGAACCCAGTACTGCATTGATTACAGTACAGTAGTTTTCATTAAAATATTCAGAACAGTCTGCCATACAGAACATGCACAACACATTGTACTTTTAAAATGTTAAAAGCTGTATGTTTAATTACATTTAGAAAGATATTTTTGAATAAAACATGTATCTCCTGTCATAAGCGTATATCGCTGTCACAAAAGGAAGCCGCGTTCAGTGAGGTATGAATAGAACTAGTTACCACATAAATTACTTAGTCAGACTATTTACATGCTCCGTGAAATGTCTTTTTTTTTTTTACTACAGTAAAGTCTGGTTCTAAAGATACTGTGCTTTATTTTGCATTTCACTCCTTCGCAGGATTTTTTTGGTCCTGAGTACTTGTTGGTGTTGATTGTTATAAATTGCTGTCTTCACTGGATGCAATTTAAATCCCAGTAATCATTTGTGGCAGGCAGTGCGTGCATGCGTGCGTGCGCGTGCCTGTGCGTGTGTGTGTGTATGTGTGTGTATGTGTGTGTATGTGTGGATATAGGAAAATGAACAAATAGAAGTTTAATATCTGTGTTCCTTTAAAGTCATTGCAGCTAACACAATTACTGCACAAATCTTACCTGGTTTCCACTCCCATTAGACACACACACTAGGTGTCATATGTGCAGTTTTGAAAGAGGTACCGTCATAGCACACAGGTATTTTCATTTTGAAACATGATATCTGGTACTATATTCGGTTACAGAAGCTTATCGTCTCCATGCCTTATTCTCAGGAAGTCTGTTACACTTTCACCTCAAAGTGTCTTCTGGGTCATAGATTGTTACTGTCTGAAAGCATGTCAGTCAATGGGTTGGTTGGATAGTGACAGGAAGGGAGCTGTTGAAAGCATGGGAACAATTTCACCCTCCAGCAAGTGAAATCTGAAAGCGTGGTTTACAGAGATTTCTTTAACCAAGTATAGTACCAGGTATCGAGTTTTCAAATAAAAATATACATTTTTAATACATGTGTTTCTTTCAGAACTACACATTTGAGACCTAAATAGCAAACGAGTGCAGTTATTGAGTTAGCTACATGAAAATCAGATGCATGACAGATAAACTAGCTTGATATTAACCAGAAGTTGATTATAACCAAAGTGATATTATCAAGAGCTCCCATTATGATCTGTCACTGTCAGTGGTGACAATGTTGTTTGTATTTGTGTTTATGTACGTGTCTAATGCTAAGTCCAGGAGTACTGTTTGGTGCCGAGGTGTATTAGCTATCGAGTCTGGATTGCATGAATGATGGATGCATTGACCTGACCAGGAAGGCTACTTGAAAGGGAGTAATACAGTAATGAAGCTATGACTGGGAGTCTTAAAGGCTATTACTCATTAATAAGACACTGCAGGGAGTTGGGTTGATGGAAGGTATGTAAAAATAGACTGCCTGCAAGCAGACGGGTTTAAATGTTTAATCGAATCATCCAGCTATAATACAAGGGAGCTGCGGAGGCTTGCTCACGGTAACTATAGATCTTATGGAGAATTTGAACTCGCTCTATAAATAAGTGGGAATGCTAAATGCACAGGCAGGCATAAAAATCCATGCTGTAACTCGGGAGTTATTTAAATATGTTTATTGTTTTATTAAGTTTGTTATTTTGATTAAATCATATTAATATAGTTTAAACAGCAGCAGGGTAATGCTTGGATTATAGATAGTAATAAATACTGAACCTTGTTTTTTTATGGGCTGCTTTTTTCAAGGCGTTAAATTTCGGCAGTTGTGGTTAGATTTGTAGTCTTTCTGCTGGGTTACTGCTGGGAAACATCAACTTTAATGAATAATGCAAACGAGTTCTCATGCCAAGGCCAAACACTGTCTCCTGGATGAGAGACAACTCCTATCAGATCAGAAGAGCTCAATACACACAGAACACAGACAGACAGACAGACACTCACACTCACACAGAAACACACAGAAACACAAACACACACACACAAACACACACACACACAGACACGCACACAGACATGCACACACACACACACAGACACACAGAAACACACACACACACACACACAAACACACGCACAAACAAACAGACATGCACACACATACCACACACACACAGAAACACACACACACACACACACACACACACACACACACACACACACACACACACACACACACACACACAGACACACACACACACACACACACACACATACAGAAACACACACACATACACACACACACACATACACAGACACACACACACATACACACACACACACACACACACACATATCCTACACACATACACAGAAATACACACACACACAAACACATACACACAGACGCAGACACACACACACACACACACACAAACACACATACATACACACACACACACAAACACACACTCACAGACACACACACACACACACACACACACACACTCAGACACGCACACACACACATACACACACATACAAAAACACACAAACAAACACATACATAAACACACACACACACACAAACACCCCTCCCCCCCACACACACAGAAATACACACCTACTCACACAAACATACCCACACACCCAATCACTCAGAAACACACACCCACACACACAGAAACACACACCCACGCACACAGAAACACATACCCACACAAACAGAAACACACAGACACACACACAGAACACACACAGCTTTTCTTGTTTTGAAATCAACACATTAATAAAATGTGTATTTTGATTTATTTAATACATGTCGACAATTAGTTTTTAAGGAAGTTACTTAGAAAATACTAATATCGGCACACCTCTAAGTGTTATATCACTGTCTGGGAACTTTGCTATGTTGCTGGTATGCAAAAGAATTCTATTGCCTCCATGTGCATTTAGCATGGGAAGTACAGAGCAGGAACGTTCCTGTCAGTCAGCAGCTTGAATTCAAGTTTTATCATTCATTTATCAATAGTTTTCTTTTAAAAATTGTTAAGAAGCTGGCATGATGTCCTAGTATAAAGAAACAAAGACCACACTGACACTTGTAATTAATTAGACCATTATACATTCTGCAATGATAATTGCTTTACTGGAAAGTCACCAGCCAGGAAGAAAGATTCCTTCGTATACATGCCATCCATCAATGTGAGCATTTCCTGTGCAGCTGTGCTTCCTCACCTGCACTCGCTTTACAATGGGAAGGAAAATCACAAACTAATGATACATCAATAGATAAGCCACGATCCTGGTACTTGGCATGCTTCAGGCTGCTGCCAGAGATCGCTGTGCGCCACGCAACTGCAATTTATGGCTATAAAAATCCCATTTTGAGGAATGTCGGTATGTCACTCCCATTTACAGTACGACAATCAAACTGACAGGCTGTTTTACTGCTTATTGATGGTTTTTGCTAGGAGTACTAACAAAACAACGGCTTGAAAAAAATGGCAATGTATATTTTGAATTGATTGAAGAAGGCCACTGCCAGCAGGGTATGATCACAAATGCCTCTTAGTTTACTGTCAGTTTTATATTCAGATATTTTAAACAGAAGCCCATTTAAAAATCTCTGCATAATACCAGGGTAATGAAAACCTCTGTAGCAGTGCATTGGGTCAGGAGGACTTTTCTTTCTTTAAAAAGGTGTAAAATACCAGAGAGGATCAGAGGGTCTGTAATCTTGTGTGGTAAAGTCATGACACCACAATACATTTTTTTTTTTTATCTATTTAAGTATTTATAACATATCTGTAAATGTTACTGAAGTTTATAACTAAATTATACATTTTACACAATATATTCAGCATCTATAAAGTGTTAATATAGTATTTATAAATATTTGTGTAGGGGGGCTGGTGGAATTGTGGGGGTTTGTGACATCACAGTACAACAGTCTAAGCAGCACCAGTGTAGAGGAAGGGCGCTAGCTGAAGATTCTTCTGAAATCAGTCACTGATATGATGCAGGCTGTTTTATTTCATGATTGACGTATAGAGCTGATTTGAAGCGACAGGACAACTTGATTTGTGTTGTGTGATGCTGAGTGCTCACTTTGTAAAGTGGAGTGCTCTATCAGAAACTGAGGAAAAGATACAATAAAGATTAGCGGGCACATTTGGTGCTGTTTGGAGTGTTTTGTGGTGATAGTGACAAAGACCTTTTTGTTGTATTTAAAAAAAATAAAACAAGTAAGAAATGTAGGTCAGTGAAGCGCCACACCACAATCACTGTCAAATTATACTTTGTTTCACTGGCCTGAATGATCAGGAAATGATTGTCTAACAAGTACCGGTAGTTCATAATTCTTACTAACATGTAAGAGAAAAGAAACTAAAAGTAATGGACCTTATTCACCAAACTTAAAGGACTGCTTAAATAAAAAAATGAGGTCTCTCATACAAATATAAAATACAAACAAAATCCAGTCAATGGTTTATGAGCTGAAACCTTTACACAATGATAGACAGTAGAGTGTTATAGAGAGACAAATGGACAGACAGAGACAGGCATGGCTCTTTAATTGACTCAAGATTTGTTAACATAGCCCTGCAGTCAACATTTGGGGTGACGTCTTAGTCGGTGTCTGTTGTTTTTCTGCACTGGCTCCTCGTGAGGGTCTGGTAGGAGCTGGAGGGGAGCCGGGGTGCAGTCTGCTGTTCAGGGGTACCTGGGATTGTGGGGGTGACCGAGCAATTTAAATGGAACCTTCCACAAGAGCCTTCCATCACAGCACACACAGCCTGCAGCTTGCAGCCAAGCTGGCAAGGTTAAAAATGAGGATTTCAAGTGATAATTGCATAAGCACTAGTTGTGATAATTGTAATTGATGATTACATAATTGATAATTGCAGGCTTGCCAATCTGAGCAGCTTGAGTTTTTTCTAAAATAAGCATTTGGTTCTGCGCACGGGTTGCACCGAACGTGAAACTGGCAGACGTGTTTTTTGTTATTTATATGTGAGGTATGAGGGATGAGGGGCACGTTCCTCTTAAAGGAACAGAGCTGTCACATTTTAAAACAAGAGGTGGAAATTTGAAGGGGAGTACATATTCACTGGAATTGCATTCCCTGTTGTGTTCCAGTGAAGTGACTGGGATACCTTCCACACTCATGCATGTGAACAACTGCTTATTGCAATGCCTCACCTGTATTGTTGACCTATTGTACAATTTCCAAAAAAAGACTAGACTGCTACACTGACAGCACCGTGTGAAGATTAAAGTAAACCAGGGCAGAAATCCGAACGGCACATTTTAATTTTTTTTCTGTTTTAATTCACCGTAAAGTTTACATGGCTTTATATTGTTTAGATATTTAGTGTACACGGCGAGAGAGAGAAATAAAAAAAAAAAAAACATTGAGTATTTAATTCAGGCTTTTTAAATGTCTTTTTAATTTTGTAACTTTAAAGGAAGCAACCAACTGGATTGAAAAGGATCTGAATCGGGACTTCTCATGCGAGCAGCTGTGCAGTGTAGCAGGCCAAGAGCAGTTTGATGTTTTGTTTACTGTAGCTGGCTGTAAAATGGGAAGAAGCGCATATCTAAACTGTGTACAAACCCATAATCTTCTAAAATATTTTTGAATCCAAAATGAATGTTTTTAAAACTGTCAGAGTACTTAGAATTCTGGAAACTCATAAGAGACTGTCATCAGATAATGTCCCCCGTGCTGCTTTCACAATATTAACATAATTTTCATAGCAGGGTCTTATATAATAGTTAATATAAGATGTAAAATAAAATCCCCATCCAATTCACAGTATGCATGTACAACTACAAGTGCTTGGAGGATCTTGCACAAGGCAGGTGATATGCATACCAAGCACGACATGTGAAGGTAACAGGGTGTGATTGATATCTCTACACTCAATCTCAGATGGGTTAATGGTTTGACTGCAGCGATAATATCTTTGCGCTGTTTGGAGAATTATAGGAAATAAGGATACTCAGTCGTGGGTCTTTGAATGGGCTTCATTCAAATCTAAAGGAAGAGTATGGAAAGCTAAAGCAACATGACGAGGGGAGCAGTGAGGACTCTCCAATGCTAATCAGGGAAACCTTGAATATCACCCCATTAAAGGGCAATTTGGGGATTATTGTTACACCAAAGTGTACCAGTATGTGCATGCCCAAGGGAGCTACCAAGAGGCTTAACTATTTCAGTGTCTTTGATGAGAGGCGAACAGAGCATGTGCGAACATGTTTAACAGAAGATAGGTGAGATCACTTTAAAAGACACAGTGCCTCTAACTGGCCACTTGGGGTCCCCCTGTTTTCTCACTGGGCTGTTGAAATCATGCGATATTTCTTAGAAAATACCTGAAACAGTCAGTATAACCCTTATACATGTATATAACACATGTTAGAAATCATTACCCAGGAGCAATGGCAGAACGCTGCAGATTGTTGCACCCGGATCAATCCTGTCTATTGCCTTTCCAGTTTAGATTAACCCACTGGAGCAGGTTAGCAGCTGAGTGATGGACAGGATTTAGCTGAACATTATGATATTTCTTTTAACTTGATGCTTTCTTTCAGTTCCCTTGTGGGCATTTCAGTAACTTCAAGTATCTGAAATGTAAGTATCTACTGGAAGTCATGACAGTAGTACAGTATTTCATGCTAGACTTCACAATGCCAATGTATTTATTTTTTGTCAATTTTTTTTAAGTATATGGAAAACTACAGTGCGGTGTGTAATTCAATATGTTAACGTAACATTATTCAGCAGGTTTCCCATTCAACATTATGTTCATTCTACAGGGTGATGCAAAACTTTTGGCCATAGCAGTGGGTCAAATATCACGGCATAACAGTTTTTAAAAAAGGTAATCTGTGGTGTCTGAAATATTCCTTTTGGCAAATCTACAGCAGTTGAACAGAAATAATTTACAAAGTCTTAAATGTACTCCTATGGTGAAGATTCCATGGTAACGCTATTAAACAAGAAAGAAGCAACTTGAGAGTGCTTAAGATTTCCTGTCTATTACTGTATAGGAATATTATTCCTTAATTGTGCAGCTCTGGTTGTGTTAACAGCCGCTTTTCAACTTTCAAAAAATAGGAGTTCATTGAAAATATGCCCCAAAAGTCTTCCATAACCCAATCAGCAAGGTGAGGAGCCACCGTGAGTAGCCAGGACTGGTGCAACATGGCAGGTATGAGATATCCGTGACAATTCCTCATTGATTACCACTTCCACAATGGTCCTCACAACACTACGTACATTTCTCTATACACACTATTCGATTTGCAGCATGGGATGAACCCAACCTGGCTGTTCTGCATACTAACACATACTGTACTCGCTGTGCCATGCAAAAGTATTCACACAGCCCCGGGTCACATTGTCGAAATGCTTTGTGAAAACTGCTGTTGTAGCAGTGAGCGCTTAACTCATTGTTACAACAATCAGTACGCTTCAGTGTGAGCATTGAAACAGAGCCTTTTAATGAGGCTTGGGAACAGAAAAATCCAAACATGGAGACAGGTCGGTTGGTAATTACAAAACCAGCCAAATCTAATCATACAGGTGTCCCGACAATGGTCGGGTTCTTTTGGGTCTCCTAATTCATTTTTAATTGGTTCTAATACCTGAAGAATACTCCCAGCCAATCGCATGGTTTTTGCTGAGCTGAATGGATGTGCAAGCTTTGTTTATTGGCCAGTCTCAAAATGAAAACTAATGAGCACAGCGAAACCGTCGACCAGGGTGTCCTTGGCTCAACACGCACCAGCGACCCCTGTAGACTGGCTGGGCCCCTGCAGGTTTTCCATTAAACATATGGTGGTGAAATTATTGTGAAGTGGGCTTGAATGGCAGCATATGAACCTTGAAAAACAGGTGTAAGGCAATATAGCAAAACAAATTGATTCCAAGCTTCACCATAAACTTTTGTAAAGGGATCACCTATCAGTAGTAAACCTTCATTCAAGTCACTTCAGTTAGTAAAAATAAAACTGACTGAAAGCAGGTGTGTTGTTTATGACAGAGGCAGCGAAAAGGTGAATCAAATGCAACAAAAGCAAGTGCAAAAAAACCTGTAAACTGGGAGCCAGGTAAAGGAAGGGCAGCGATACTGCCATGCATGGTGATAATGGCACCTTCTCCACCCTCTCTGTTACAGGTGTAAGGAAGTCCACAGGTTCTATTAGCACTGAAATAAAAATCTAATGCAACTTTGATTACAATGCTGCTTCTCTTCTAGGTGGTAGCACTTAGTAAACGAAGCAAAGAGGCTGAAGCCGCCTTTCTGGGCGTTTACAAGCAGTTCATTGAAGCACCAGGTAAGGATGCTGTTATATTTAATTTGTTTTTTACCATAACTTTATGATTTTTGCAATAGTACAAAAAGGTCATAATGCTGTTTCTGTAATGAGGAAATTTAGATAGTAGGGCATTTAGCATTCAACAGATGAGGTTAATTTAGCTGAAAATGAACCTTCGGCTCAAAAAACCTAACCGTCGTCGAGGTCTGTTGGTTATCTAGCTGGTAATGATCACTGCTCAGGACTTTAATGCTTAATAATGCGCTGTAAAAATCAGTTTTGCCTATAAAAACCAAGGCGGTACTAATGTTTCCACGCTTCTCTTCAGAGAGTATGAAACCGTAAAATCTGAAAACATAATTCCCTGGCTGGTATCAGCAGTGTCCTGAAGTTTTGCAATATTTATTGAATGAGTGGCCGTCTCCTTCATGTATTTGTAATCTGGTGACAGATGCAATTCATCTTAAAATTCTGAGCTCATTAATCTTAATGCTGCTATTACTATTCATTACAGGAGGGTTGCTTTTTTATTACTAATTAGTCTGCCACCTTGGAGGCAGCTAAACCAAGGCCAATGCAAAGGCCAGGAGAAAAATGAATGTGTGGTCAATATGGCTAAACTGTAAGTGTAGAGGAGAAACCTGGCAGGCACTTAACACACTGCTTGTCAATAGTCTAACATTATGAGCTCCATCACGTACCAGCGTATTATATAAAGAAAAAAAATGTGTGTATATATATATATTTTTTTTTTTTTGAGTTGCATGTGTTTTGAATGAAAGGGTGTCCCTACTGCTAAAACAACCTATGGGGACAAGAAATTGTTCTGGTTCTTCATGTAGGCTTCTTCTCAGGAGGGTAGCACCCCTATCTTAGAGGAAACCTCTGGGGTGTAGTCTCAGAGGACGAGGGTAATTAATTCCTGTCGCCACACAGCATGTGATAATCTGAGCGGAATGGGGGGGTTTTACCCTTCCTCAAGAGGGCTCTGGCGTAAAAACATTTCAAGTGCAACTAAACCACTTTTCTCAGTCCTGATCTTGTATATATGAAGGGGAGGGAAGGGGAGTAAGACAATGTCACACCGCAGTGGTCTCCAGTAATCAAGCGCTCACACTTCAATTGAAAACGTAGGGAGCTGAGGTGTTACGTGGGAGAACAACAACACACTGTGGGTGGGAACGCGTTGAAGAGAAGCCCTAAGCGCTAATCTCCAGACGGCAGTGTGTGTTTGTGTGTGTTGGAGAGGAAAACAACAGGAGAGAGAAAGCATTCCGTTGCACCTGCTCCTTCAGAGCCCCCCGACTACACTCCACTCTATCCAGCTTGCCAAGCTTGTTGGTTGGGTCAGGGTTTAAAGTTCACGGCACGTAGAGTACAGGTGTGCCCTTCAGGAAATGGTAGTGTTGCACCCTCAGAGGTGAAAATGAAAAGTTTGAGCTGCCTAATGATAAAGGAGCCAGGGTAACTGGACTTCACGATTAAATTAATTTAAAAAAAATTAAAAAAATAAAGGCTGGAAGGCTTTTTTGAAGCCTTTGTTATTTCTTGTTAAGCTAAGAAAACCCTTTTTACTAAAAATGGCAAACAAAGAAGAAACAATAAAGGCATATTGGCATAGGGAACTGAATGAATATTGAAGCATTCTGGGTAATGTTACAAACAGCAGAAGAATGGATGCCATATGCCAATGTACTTAGCTGTTTTTGTCAATGAAAAATTCAACAGAAGCCTTTGGTAAATTTATATGTGGCACAAAGCCTGAATAAACATTTTTTGTATTACTGATATTATTTTGAATGGCTGGTGTCAACCCAGATCTTCAGTATCAAATGCAGTTTATGTGTTTGAGTCCCACTCGCACGGGTGTATGTAATTACCAAATGAAGCCATAAATCCTTTTAAAACTGTTTGCACAGTTGTGCGCGAAGTGAGAAAAAAAAAAAAGCTGTAAAAAAACATGTTAAAAGCTTAATGAATGTTATTGCTGTAGGAAGGTGGTTTAATTTAGGGCTCCTTGCAGTTTGCGAATTCATGACTGCATTGTGGAGCTGGCTTAATTGGGCTTGTGGTGTAGCTCTGATATTGTAACTAACAAGAAACAAACCGTACCTGTTGTGCAGAAATCTCAAACCTTGCTTTCACATAGCAATTGCAATTCCCTGGTAATCTAACTTCTTCAACAGCTTCTCTCCTGTCATTAACCAAATGGCTGCTTCTCCTTTCCACTGACATGCTTTCAGCCAGTAACAGGTTTTTACTCAGAAGACACTGCTGAGGTGATTAAGTGTAGGTGTAAACGATTACCAGAGAGTAAGGGATGGAAACTGAAAACTTTATAAACCCCAATTCAGTAGTAGATATTTGGTTTTAAAACGAAAATGCATGTTTTCTATAAACGTGCATGTGGCAGAGCAAAGCTGTGCCCTTTTTAAATTGGCAGGGATGGGGTTAATTTCCCCTACCTGCCTGGGTTTATTATGTTCAGGTGGCTGGGGTTGATTAGTTGATTAGGTTAATTAACAATCAATCAGCGCCCAGCCACCTGACATAAAAGGAGGCCTCTGCTTCTCATTTGGGAGGAGGGAGCTGAGGAAGCAGGTTGGTTTTGTTTGGTTGTCTAAATTTTTCTAAATCCAGTGAAGGCATTGCCCAGCCTGGAAATCTTTATTTTTGTAAGTTTTGCTTTTTTTGTTTGGCTATTTGTGTTTAAACATCATTATTTTTGCCCTTGTGCCTTTTTATTTTGTGTTTATTTATAATAAAAGTATATTTTTTTGAACTGCAGTCTGTCTCTGGGCCTCTATCCACTCGCCAGCCTGCCACATTTGGTGTCAGCAGTGGGATAGTGCCGCCTAGCGGCTCAGAGCAATATTTTTTATTTTTTGGGGGAATTTTTGGGAGAATTATAATTTATTTTTTTTTGGATTATGGGAAAGAAGAGCAGAAAGCGGCAAAGGCAGGAAAAGCAGCAGCTGAAGAAATGTAAGCTGCTGCAGCCACCGCTGGAGGACCCGGCCAGCCTCTTCCCCTGGTGTTCCTGGTGTGGGAAGGAGGACCATCGTTGGCGGTCCTGCCCAGACGTGCCACCGGCAAACTGGTGTGGCCAGTGTGAGGGGGACGGCCACAACTGGGCAGGATGCCCCTACAACCAGGCCCAGGAAGAGGTTCAGTGTTCACCCCGGGCATCAGGGGCCACCCCACTACCTCCAGCACCACCACCTTCACCACCGTCCCAGGAGATCTGGGACTGGTTGATGCACCCTGAGGCAGACCTCGTCCACGATCTCCCATAGTTATCAACATGCTGTGGCGTCGAGATGGGGAGAGGTGAGAACAGTGGGAGAAACAACACCACCCAGCGTCCTTCCCAGTGGTTGCCCTCATGGTGGTTAATTACCTGGCGGTAGACATGGGAGATGCCCCAGTCACTCCAATAAAGAGGGTGGAGATGCCTTCCCGAGAGCCAGAGAGGGGTGAGCCGCCTTCCCGAGAGCCAGAGAGGGGTGAGCCGCCTTCCCGAGAGCCGATTGCGGCCGGTGTACGTTGTACATGGGGGAGGTGTGTGGCAGAGCAAAGCTCTGCCCTTTAAAAATTGGCAGGGATGTGGTTAATTTCCCCTACCTGCCTGGGTTTATTATGTTCAGGTGGCTGGGGTTGATTAGTTGATTAGGTTAATTAACGATCAATCAGCGCCCAGCCACCTGACATAAAAGGAGGCCTCTGCTTCCTCATTTGGGAGGAGGGAGCTGAGGAAGCAGGTTGGTTTTGTTTGGTTGTCTAAATTTTTCTAAATCCAGTGAAGGCATTGCCCAGCCTGGAAATCTTTATTTTTGTAAGCTTTGCTTTTTTTGTTTGGTTATTTGTGTTTAAACATCATTATTTTTGCCCTTGTGCCTTTTTATTTTGTGTTTATTTATAATAAAAGTATATTTTTTTTGAACTGCAGTCTGTCTCTGGGCCTCTATCCACTCGCCAGCCTGCCACAGTGCACATTTGAGAATTGCATAGCTAATGGATCTGCAAAAGGGGTAAGAATGAATTTTATGTCAGACGTCCAGACAGCTCCTATCTATTGCAGCTTGTGTTAAACCATTTACTGCCTAGTGCACACTGTTAGGGCTAGCACAAGGTGACTTTAGCATTTGCAGCGCCTTGAATTTTAGCATTGAGAACGTAATTTAGATCTTTTATTTAACATCATGTAATCAATTTCACATTTTTCAATTTTAGTGTGTGGGGAAAACAACAAAGCGGTAATTCAGTATGTTAACGTAACATTATTCAGCAGGTTTCCATTCGACATTATGAAGCAAAATGAGTTCATTCTATAGGGTGTTGCAAAACTTTTGGTCATAGCTGTACGATGATTGGAGAAATTGGTATGCTGTGATAAAGGGGAGGAAAACTGATTTTAAAAACCTCCGTTGAACACCACATGATTGCCATTGTCCAGAATACAAATAAGAAATTGCTTGCTGCTCCTGTTTGCAATGCATGGCTCAAATAACTAGCCTGCTACATACAAATGAGCCTGTGTTAAAATTCTCCTGGCAGATGAAGAGGACAATGACAGGTACACAGGTCACACAAACAGTTGTCCTTTCCAAGGGGAGGGGAATAATTCTTGAGAAGCACACGGTCAATGCTATCAGTGTACTGCATCACTTCTAAATCCCCAGCACATCGGGTGATAAAGAAATCACTTGAAAAGAAGGACACTCCGGTGGTAAAGTCCGTCCTGAAAGAAGAACTGTTAAAAAATATATTTTACGATGGAATTCTGGCCTTTAAACAAGTCACAGGATCTTGCTAACAAAAATGGAAATAGATATACTTGTATTAAATCTACAGTTTATCAATAAAATATAAACCAAAAACCCAAATGTCTATAGGAGTCTATGGTAAAAGTTTGGAAAAAGATGTGGTGCAAATTCATAGCAGTTCTTGTAGAGTGTGACTGACAGACACACATTTTGAATAACATGTTGGTTTGTTTTTTTGCTTTGTTATAACAATTCCTGATGGAAGCATTGCATATTCAGAGGTGAGCAATATTCTGAGCAACAGCACCAGCTAGTGGTCATCATTAGCACTGCTGACAGTCACTCTGCACCTGAGTATGAAACACGACCTCTGTGGCCTCAAAAGAGCTGTGAGAAACATGTCTAATCTCAACGTACATTTGGTACAGCAAAGTGTAACCATTAACCTGTGTCCCTGCAGCAGCTCTTGTGAATTAATGAAGGAGAACGTCGGTTGTAATTGGTATTTGTACTGATATATTTCTCATAGCACTGTGAATAGGGCCACCATGGGTATCCAGCACAGCACAGACTTGACGACTCTGTAAGGAGTTCTAATTGTTCTGGAGCGATACCTGACCATTCCTCACCGATTCCTGGAAGTCCTCGGTAAAGTTGTCAGAACTGAGACATCGGTCATTTATGTAGGTCTTGTGAAGGGCATTACCTGCAAAACAAGCACCTACTGCACTGTATCATTGTCCCTCTATGAAAGTCAAGTGTTATGTGTTATATACGAATGGTTTGATAATGCATATCATTAATGCAGAAGGAAAGCATTCTGTATTGTGCATAAGTGATTAATACCAGCAGCAATAAACTAAGACCCAGGGGACAGTTGGCTATTTAATAATGCAGAGCTGGGGATGGGGGGGTTTGTTTAGAAATGAAAAACTATGCTTTTAAATACTGCAGCTCAGGATACTGGGGAAGTTTGTTACACTGTTTTCAACACAGGCTAATTGGGCTTCTAACTTTGAAATGACCATATATGTTGCTTAAGAATGCTTTCCTTTTTATTTCATTAAAATGTGTTGGAAGAATATATTGTGGTGGATCAACCTTCTCACTCTTTCAAGGCAAGTGCCTGGCCCAATGGCAAAGATCAGTGACGTTGCAGACTGCAATGAAGTAAAGACTGTCCTGCCACCATAGTAAGTGTCTGAGCCACAGAGAAACCATGTGGAGTCTAATGCAAGCAAGATGATTCTGTGAAGCAGCTTTCCACAGCAAAAGCTAAAAAGTCAGGTTTATTTTTTATGAGACTTGAAATCAGGAACTAGTATGTTTTTAACAATGCCAGGTTGCAAAGGAAGAGGAATGTCACTAATATGGAGCGCTGCTCTTTTAAAATGTAGGTATTATTAATACCATTTCGAGGTGTGGGGCAAAGCAAAGCTCTGCCCTTTTTAAATTGGCAGGGATGGGGTTAATTTCCCCTACCTGCCTGGGTTTATTATGTGTGAGGGGACTGGGGTTGATTAGGTTAATTAACGATCAATCAGCGCCCAGCCACCTGACATAAAAGGAGGCCTCTGCTTCTCATTTGAGAGGAGGGAGGAAGCAGGTTGGTGGTTTTTGGTGTGTGATTTTTGAATTATGATAAATCCAGTGAAGGCATTGCCCAGTCTGGAAATTGTTATTTTTGTTAGTTTTGCTTTTTGTCTTTCTTTTTGTGTTTAAATTGCTTTGTTTTGGCCCTTGTGCCCTTTAATTTTTGTGTATTTATAATAAAATAATTATTTTTTTGAACTACAGACTGTCTCTGGGCCTCTATCCACTCGCCAGCCTGCCACAAGGTGAACCTCAAAACTGGGTCCCAAACAGGAAGAGGACTTTATCTCCCGGAGATTGAAAGAGAACGAAAGGGAGCACAGTCCTGTAAATTAATTTGTTCATGTTGCGCGATGGTAGCACAGCTGTGCTCATTAACATGCACACAACAAATAATTATAGCTGAATTTTTAGCCTGCACTTGCCTAATGGGCTTGCTGGGTTAATTATGTCAGAGCATAATTACAGAGGCCCAGGGAGACATAATGGCGCGTCCCGTTGAGCAGAGACCAACTAATGATAGTGTATCTCTGACAGGGAGAAGACAACCTGCTCCACTCACACCTGCTTACCTTTGCGCAATGCAGCCAGGAACATTCGACACACACACACACACACACACACACAGAGGCAACACATCCACCCTGACTCCAGCCTCGTCCCTCTCTCGCTTGGCTGTGACTGTCTCTGCATGGCAGTGCAGGGCAGGTCATTTGGCTCCGTGACAGACAGGCCATTGCTGTGTTTCTTTTTAAGGACTTGCAGAACAGCACCACCAGTCTTTTCTTCTTTTTTTTTTTTTTACATTCCCCTTACTGTTTTATGGTGTTTGCTGTCATTCTGAGTGGTTCTGTGTTATGTTGCTTTAAATCTACCTTCACTTGTCTTAGCACTGCATTGCTGAAGTATCCTCAGTGGCACTACAAAACAGCCTTCCTCACTTCATTCAAATCATGTGACAAAGCAAACTTTCAACCCTGCCAGCCCTTCCTACTCTACATTTATATACGGTAGTAAGAGAGCACGCGAGGCTGGCAGAGTTTAAAGGTCACTTTGTCACATTATTTGAGTGCATGTCAGCTGCAAGCAAGTGCAAAGCCATGTAAGGTGGATTCGGAGAAAAATGAGAAGAACTCAATACTGGAGCAACAGAGTGATTCCAGACACCATTCAAACTAGTAAGCAATTCAATTGACATTTGAAGTTGCTCTTTAAAGTGAAATGAAAATGAATATGTTATAATTTGGTTCCAGGTAATCAGTTATTCATTTCTGAAGGAACAGTGCTTTAAGATTTCTTTACACAGTGAACTGCTGCTCAATTATTGTAGGCAGAATGAGTTGGATGGCTTTTTTGTATGTTTAGTAGCCTGTTTAGTTAAGGTGCCTAGAGCGTGAGCGTGACTTTTCATCATGTCACATAGTAACAGAGGGGAAAGAAAGTGTCAACGGGGATTAAGCTTGCATCACTGTTGCTACATCTGGAGGTGGCTTTTACACAAGCTGGTTAGCAAAGCATGCGTCGTGATGAAGTACAGTGCACTGTGAGCTGATCTCTGAGAGAAGCCAAGCCGCTGTGGGGACAATCAGTGCAGCTTCCAGCCCTTTCCCTCCCTCCCTCGCTCCCTCGTTTCCTTGCTATCCGCAGGCAGGCGCAGCACTGTGAGTGTGTGTGTGTGTGTTCGCAATGCTGCTGAACTTTTACAAAAAATCCTGGTGATGTTGAGAGCAAAGAACCCCTCGAGAGTCCACAGCATAATCATTTAAATGATCAAATGATCCAGCGGAGACTTGTTAGGAAAGAAACTGGCTCTTAGTTGGCCCCAGGGCTCGGGGAGAGCAGATGCATTGCAAAACAGTTCCTCTGTTGTTTTACACAGTCTGCTTTTTCTTTTCAGAAGACGTTCGCCATGTAACAGTGTTTGGGAAAGAGGGCTGTGGGGTCGAGAATGGGGCATTTGAGATGAAGTTGGGGGGACGATATTGGTTCAAACAAACTTTAAGGCCTGTGGCTTAGCAGAATGAATAATTATAATTGAATCTCTTAGTGAAATAAGTGCATGTCACCTTCCAGTTCTATGTCCTCATCTCAGCCAGAAGGTTTAGGAAACTGTGGTTAAGCATAGAAAGTGCAGTATGTCATCCTCACTGTTTTAAACTAAAATTTGGGGTGTATGGTTTACATGGAAATGCATTGCCAGACTGGGAAATATGGTGAAGCATGGTCAATGACATGGGTAATCATGGTACAGAATAGTAAATGCATAGTACTGTATAAGTAAGCGAAAAGCATTGCTAACTGCAAAATTCCTTTGCAACTATGTTGATGAACTTTCCTAAGGAAAATAGCTGTCCTCACACCAGGGTGATGAATGTCACTGACCCTTGTTTGTTGAGATTGTGGAAGGCAGGTGGAGGGGCAGACAAACACAGGCAGAAGGTAATGCCTGTCCCAGCGAGGTAATATCAGGGGAGGTAATTGAGGGCTCTGCCTCTTGAACCAGGGGTCGAGCAGTGCCTGTCCCCTGGCCCCCTGACCTCACCCCCTGTGTGTTTACTCACAGACCCATCTCGGGTGCTAGAAGCCGCCCACAGTCTGGAGGAGAGGCTGCAGCAGCTGCAGAGCAGTGACCCCGAGAGCCGCACCCTCAAAGAGATCAGCCGGCACTGGAGGAGACACCTGGAGAACCACAGCAGCCAGGGTGAGCCCCTGCATTACTGTTACAGGAGTGCTAACCAAGGCTTGGAAACCCATGCTCTTACTGCATTTGCACTAGAAACATTAGAGCTAGTCCCCCTTCTCTTGTGCTGCAGATGTTCTTTGCTTGTTTATTTTACTTGTTTAATTATAATACATCTCTGTCTCTACTTGGTTTACTCCAGGTCTTCATGAATTAAGCCCATTTCCAACATAGGAAACGATTGGGCGCATTAACATGTTAAACATTTATAAAGCAAGGGCTCATTTCCTGCTGCCACACATACAGTCTGGGCTCCGCAGGCACCAGTCCTGTTGTAGATACCCTCCCTACCCTGCTGGGTTCATCGTTGGAGCTGTGGCCCCGTGGCAGGTGTTTAATCAACAGCGTGGCACGTGCAGATCGATTCCCTGCACTCTGACAGGGCCTGGGGGCACATTGATCTCTGCCCTGATGGGATTCGCTCTTGAACTCTGCGTCTTGTTTTCTCTGCTCGATGTCGCCCCCTGCAGAGGAGACGGAGGAAGCGCTGGTGGCTGAGCCCTCGAAGCCCCCACCCAACAGAAAGGCACTTAGAGCAGGAGAGACCCTGTTGCTGAACAATGAGAGCAAGAAAGAAAAGTACGTGAGTAGCAGAAAAAACGTGTGCCATACAAAGAAATGCCACTGCTTTGCACTTGGGGTTTCCATGCTGTTAGACAGAATTGCTCACTGAGTTTTTTTTTATTTTTTACAGTTTAGCAGTTAGTGCCTGCTGGGCTGAGTAACACAGAAAGCAACTGCTTTTTTAAATTGAGGGTTTAAGGTTTAGTTAGACTGCATATTAAGAAATATACCACTGCAGTCACAGTGCGACCCAGGTATGGTAATACACTGTACTGGGTGCATAGCAAGCGGACACCAATATGAAAATATAATAGCTATAGTATAATTCAATAACAACCCCATAGCACAAAACCATTGCATTGCAACTGCATGGCCATTGAAAGTCATTTGATAAAGATAGCTAAATATGGTCAAAATGGTACTTCTGTTTTATACCCATCACTCTGGCTGATGTTACATTACTAAGGACTGTCTGTGCCTGCTGTCTGCATTATAGATGGGATATAGGGATGATGTCTCCTCCGCTGATTTACCAGACTGTTCCGCACTCTTTGATGTGCAGAGGACAGGACTCAGGCCAAAACTGCTTCACAGACCCTCCTTTCCATAGCCGTCCTCCAGATCTCTCCAAGAAACACAGCCAGGGCCACAAAGATATATTCACTGTGTGTGTGTTTGTGTGCGTGTTCACAGAGGGATCGAAGAAGCACAGATCAGCTTGGCAGCCAGGCTGGGAGAAGCAGAAGAGAAAATCAAGGTCCTCCACTCAGGTGAGTCCCCTGGGGTCACTCTTAGAACCCATTGAACAGAATGAGTGTTGTGTAAGGCAGGTGGAGATCACTGCTCCAGGGATAGGGATAGAGGCGAAATTCCCAATGCCATTTACACAATAAAAAAAAAAAGAAAAAACAATATTTTCATTTTGCATAGCAAGAAATGAAAAACATACAGGAAACAGCCCTTGGAGTTCCTGAGTTGCTTTTTTTATATTTTGTTATTTTCTGAAAGGAAAAATAATGCAACACCAAACTGGACATAAGCAACTGAGAAATGTATTTAAGAGCGTGTGAATTGTCTAAAGTTGTATTAATATTAGAATTGTGAATGGTATTTTTTTTTAATTTAAAAAAAAATTGTTAATACTAATTGGAGTGTTTGAGAATCTTATATTTACAGTCAGGCAGCCCTACTGCCAGATTTTGATGAAATACAGATTTAAAAAATAAAAATAAAAATAAAAAATGCATGTAGAGTTGTTAAGCATTTTTTACCTCAAGATCATTTTTTGAAAACAATGTCGCCACCTCTTGGCAAAATAATTTAAATGGTCAATATTTAAGAAGCAATATCTGAAGCAGAAATAAAACACAGACACTACTCAAAACAGCCTGGTAAACAGTGTCAGTGTATAGTAGTACCTATATTCTCAAAACAACCTGAAACAACACAAAATAATCAACCAAGAAAAATAAGGCCGCCACTGATGTACCTCCTCCTTTTGCCTCCTCTTCAGCCCTGACAACAACCCAAACAGAGCTCCTGGACCTGAGGTGTAAATATGAGAAAGAAGCAGCTTCAAAGTAAGTGCCTGCTCTCAGCTTCTCAGGGTCAGCACCTCTCGGAATCCTTGAGCAGCTTATTACTCAGACAGGCAGCTTATTACTCGTGGGCCAGGAGTAATTCTTTCTGTATTTACTTTCCTTCAGACACAACAGTCATATTAAGCATAGCGATAGCCTGTTGCCATTGTCGGGACTCATTCTACTGTTCAAACTGAAGGCAGTAAGTCCACATTTAAAGAATGGTGACAAATTGAATTCAAATTCTTGCGCTAGTGTGGTAAGCTGTGCTTGTTTCATTATGAAAGAATATTTTGTAGTAGTTTATAATAATGAAGAATATCTGGTCATTGAGTTTCATTCCCTTTGAAAAATAAATATACAGCACAGGGTGGCAAGAGGATATAATCACATGACTTCTATGTGGCACAGCAAGAGCATGCTGGGAGATGAAGTTCTCTTGCTATCACCTCCAGGTGGAATGTGCATGATGGTATCAGTGTTATAAAACGGTTATCTTTTTGTCACAGGGTTTACTGTATATCACATCACAGTTTCCTAATAATGCATGATACAGCGTTCCCTCTTTGTTTTGCTGTTGAGAACAGTGAATTTGCAGAGGGCCCTTATGCAGTGAAGCATAGTGATTGTACATAAAGCAAGAAATACATATTGCAAATGATCAAATGAGCACTGTACTTCTGCAATAAGATGCTGAATGCAAACTGGTGGGCACCGGTCCTTAAGCAGGCAGATGCAGCAAACTCTGTGTGGTTCAGCAGCTTACTATATATAGTAACACACAGGGAAGAGTGGTGTAGGAACACAGGAAGCAAACTGTCTACTAGAATAAGAAGTTTCTTTGGTTTTGCTGAAGATGTTCACTGGCACCTGTGGCTGTGTGGAGGAGGTGAAGCAAGCACTGGGGCTGAATGGAAATGATGAATGTTTTTCCTTTCGGCTCCTGTCTCCGATCCGCCTGAGGAACCGCAGATCTCAGCATTCCCGGCTTTAGAAGTCCATTTCAAAGTGAATCCGTGCCTTCCATTTTTCCTATCTGATTCTAAAGGCCTGATAATAAGAGCCATTTGTCTGCTTGGACTGGAGGATCGGAGCAGTTAATCAATACAATACATTTCCAAACTACACAAGTTCATTAAATGTGAATGTGACACTTGTTATTTTTCCCCCCGTTGTTTCCAATGCCATCTGTTCTCGTGTATTAATACATTCCTTCTCACCCTTGATACCTCGCCTATCGCACAGCATGCCAGACATTTCATCTGCTTCGATCACCTTGGCAACCCTCTCCCAGCCAAGCTTTGCAGAGGAGCTGTTTCATTCATAGTGAGACATGAGAGAGAGAGAGAGAGAGAGAGAGAGAGAGAGAGAGAGAGAGAGAGAGAGAGAGAGGCAGGGAGAGGGAGGGGGGGGGGGGAGGGGAGGGGAGGGGAGGGGAGGGAGATGTGGAAAATAAAATGCACTACAACATGACTTAAGTACTTAAGGGATGCATATTGTAGCTTGAACAATCCCCTATGCTTTTAAAAATATATTGTCTACATACAGGATTTAGCAAGGCTACAGTACATTAAAAGTACATTCTGGAAATATCAGGAAGCTTTTCCTGTAAAATGCTGGCAGTACAACAGAGATAACATTTCTGAGAAATATGAGTCTGGTATTTATTAACCTCATACTAGTGCAAATATGAGTAGAGGAATGTCTGTCTGGCTCCCAGAGCAACAAATGAAATTAATAAATTCAACTATACCTTTATTGCAAAACTTATGATTTACCAAACTACTTTACTCCAGCTGAAAATGGGAATATTGCTCCCAGAACAAGGGGAGGCGCCTGTGCAGGTGTCTACTTTTTCATGTTACTTATTTTGTGATTCCAGCTGGGGCAACTACTGTCTCAAACAGCGGTGTCAAAATGAGTTCCATACCCGACACGGCCAGCAGGGGTCGCTGTGGAGACCCCATAGCAAGGTCTGCCAGAAATATTATAGTTCAGCAACTGCCTGGAAAATAATCCTGCTTTGTATCTTGTGTCTTGTAGAGCTGAAGAAGTGGGATTGATCATGACGAATCTGGAGAACGCCAATCAGGTGAGTAAAGAGGCTAATTGCGCATGATTTGCTTAATGATTCCTGTAATCAGGATGCTGTTGTAATTACACATTATTTTTTCATGGGCTGGGCAGGTTTAGTTGAGTGCCTGTGTGAGGTGGATTCATGGAAATGTTTCCCAAAGCAATGGCAAGGCAGTTAGTTACCGAATCACACTGATTGATTCTTTCCTGTAATTTTTGCAAGCAGTGCTGAGATACATTTTCATTAAAATAATAATTACCTGGAAGATTGTGACAGGGCAGGCTCTGAAAACAAAGTCGCATATTTATTGAAGCATTTTTTAAATTTATTATTAATATGTATTTATTTTATAAACCCAGCAGTGACTTGAAGACTAACCAAAAACAGCCCTTCCTATTGAAAGTATACACTGCTTATTAGGTCCTGTCTGCTGGGTTGGGTTTGGCACTGCCCTGGTGTGGGGTGTATTTACCCCGGGTTCCTTGATAACCAGGAAGGCTGAACAAATGCTGTAGTTCACTTAGGCAACGTTAATGACCCAAGTCCACCCAACAATGCTACAGTTGTACCAATTGTAATGGATTGAGGAGCAGGAAGGAGACTTCAGGCATCTGCCATGGCCACCACAATCCTGGACCTCAATCCAATTGAGCATATTTGGGATGAACGTGAACAACTAGTCGTCATGATCCTCTGCCTATCTCTCTACACCAAAAATACCTGAATGGATTAACGTCCTTTGAGACACCTTCCAACGCATTGCTGGAGTCTGTGTGACATTGTGTCAAGGCTGTGATCAGGGCAAACTGTGGCTGGCCCAAACAGATATTAAGTACAGGTCCTTATAAAATATCCAGACGGCGCTAGCATCTATCTGAATACAAACAAATAGGACATGTCAGAAAACAACACGCTGTAGTGAGGATGAGAAGTCGCTCCTGAACAACATGGTAAATGCTTGTCGTTGCAGAGAACAGAGACGGCACAGAGGGAAGTAGAGAGTTTACGAGAACAGCTTGCGACTGCAAATAGCGCCGTCCACCTGGGCTGTCACACTGCGGAGGAGGCCAGGGGGGTAATCAATGACTTGGTTTATAATTCATCGAATCCGTCTAAGGCACATTCAACGGTGATAGAAATAATAGTCCTCTGCATAGCAGTTTCACCCATTCCAGGTCTTACTGCAAGCTTGATTTATCACAGTGCATAGGTAACAAGCTCAGTTGTCTTATTAAACTCATCATAAAACCAGGAATGGACCAAACTGCTATGCAATGGGAGTCTTATTCCCATCCCTGTTCAGTCTTATATTGTACATATAAAATGTGTGAGAACATCAATAAGCCTTGGCTTTCAGAACTGCTCAAGTGTCCTCTTTCCCACCTGAAGTGCAGCTCATGTGTACTCTAAGAGACACAAGGTCAACTAGACATCTCCATTAGAGAGACTACAGTTATATTAAGTGGGTCAACTGAACTGATTCACTTACAACAAAGGATGGTCAACTGGACAGGTGTGTTAGTATTAGAGAGAACACAGTCTTACACCGTAAAAGACAAGGCAACAGGACCCTTTAGAAGCAGTGGAAGGGGTCCGCCAGACAGACAAATGTCTGTCTCTCAGAGTACAGTGATGCACTGTACATCATTAATACTGGCCCTGCATGTTTTGTTGCTGCTCCTCTTCAGCAGGATAAACGGGAGTCTCGGCGCTCAGAGTCCAGTTTGGAAGCCACGCTGGCAGCTAAAGACAGAGAGATCATCCAGTTACTGAAGGACATCCAGCGTCTACAAATCTCACTGCAGGAACTCCAGGAGAGCTCGGCCAATCAGATTGCAGGGATGGAACGGCAGCTTGCATTCAAGACTGCAGCTATAGAAGTATGTGAAGAGCCTCAGTTGTGAAGAGAATTCAGTATGGGTAGCAATGCCAGTGCAATGCCTGTGTGGATGTTCTGTACCAGCTCAGGGTGTACAGGAAAGCATGGACTTTTTGCTGGAAAATGGAACACAGAAATAAATAGTCACCCAGTTTTCGTTTTTGGGTAGCTCACACTTTATGGATCCACAATTGTAACCCCAGCCCAGGTTTAAACCTGCCTGCCCATGCATGTCCACTAACATGTTTATTCTCTGTCCTGTCTAGAGACTAGAAGCAAAGTTACAAACACAGGTGGATTATGATGAAATCAAAACAGAGCTCAGGTAAGTGGTATATATAAATGTTCTCAAACTAATTGAATTAACAACTGAGGACTGTCCATTTAAAAAATGCAGACATGTTTTGGATGTGGCTCTATTCATTGAATGTGTTCTCCTTTAAAGAAACGGGCTTGTAACCAGGAGCTCCCTGGTTCAAATCCCAGCTCAGCCACTGACTCATTGTGTAATTCTGTGCAAGTCACTTAACCTCCTTGTGCTTGGTCTTTCAGGTGAGACGTTGTAAGCTGATGCACAGTTCACACACCCTAGTCTCATACCTTGTAAAGCACTTTGTGGTGGTGGTCCACTATGAAAGGCACTATATAAAGATTATTATAAATACTCTACAGTACAAGCCTGGCACTGCTTTATCCATCTAAGACTCCTTGTCTAGTTCATTAATATATTTGTGTGTATATATATATATAATACACTTGTTTAAGATGACAAATAAAAGCATGTCAATATTTGCTTTAAAAATAAATATATGAAGAATTATTGGAAATGTAAGGCAGTGCATGACATTTCTGTCATGTGTAACTGTGTTCCATCTGATTTGAGAACCCAATGTGCATGTTTTTCTTTTTTTAACAGCATACTCAAAGCAATGAAATTCACTTCAGCAAACAGCAGCTCGTCACAAGTAAGTACATATCTAATTGTGAGTCTCCAAGTGGGTGTTCATCTTACCATTCACAGAGCTCATGCAATTGTTCAATCAAAACCTTTATTGTGCATTACTGAGCAAATTAATGTTGTCATCTATAATCTCAGCACTGTGATCTGTAATTCCTCTGCCCATATTGTCTGATCCAAGTCTCTGAATCTTAAACTACCAACTGTGATTGCAGGACACATCAAAAGCTGCAGAGGGTCTGCAGCTTGACAAAGAGGCCTTTCTTCCATCTCAGAAGTACCTGCTTGAGAAAACCAGTCTCTTACACAGCAATGGTAATGTAGCTTTCTGTAGCTTGTTATTGTAATGCTCTAAACCCATTGAAGGATATTGGAGATACAGCATTGGAATAGATTCATCAAGCTCATTACGTATTCTTTTGGAACAGGACAATAGAATGGTTAAAGTTGCAAAACCAAAATGCACCCCAGCTTGTTAATTCACTTAAACTTGCTTTGTAACATGAACTGATTTAACCTTTCCTCAAAACAATCTGTCCCATTTTGTACTGATTGCCCACCAGGATCCTGATACTGCATTTTGTAAAATGTCACAAAAGTGATCCTGCTTTTTAACTGTTCTTCTCAGTTACTGTACAAGCAGTACAACAAGTTGTCCCTTTTTCTTCCAGAGGAAGACCATTCTGAAAAGGAGTCCTTGAAGGATTCTCTGGGCACCTCACTGCCCTGCCCGCACCCCCTGAGACCCCCGCAGCCCCTGCTAGACGGCCCTCCCTCCCCCGGCTCCGGCCCGCCTTTGCTGACCCCCGATATCCCTCGCCCCTTCTCCGTCTCCCCCTTCCCTGGAGACAAGCTCCCTGTGGACCCTCTCCTCCAGAAGCAGCTGCTGCCCCCGCTCTACAAAAAAGACAGCGTTAGCCTCATGGCCTTCCCCACCGCTCTGTATGCGGCTAAGGCAGCCCTCGTGTCAGGCAACCAGTGCCAGGCGATAGCCAGCGGCGAGGCGGGGCCTCCCAGCGACCAATCGGAGAGCGGGAGCTCCAGCACTGGGGATGAAGAGCACCTGGAGACAGCGGAGATAGCCTATCAGGTGAAGGAGCAGCTGCTGAAGCACAACATCGGGCAGCGTGTGTTCGGACACTATGTGCTGGGTCTGTCGCAGGGCTCTGTCAGTGAGATCCTCGCCCGGCCCAAACCCTGGAGGAAGCTCACCGTCAAGGGGAAGGAGCCCTTCATCAAGATGAAGCAGTTCCTGTCCGACGAGCAGAACATCTTGGCGCTGAGGACCATCCAGGTCCGGCAGAGAGGTGAGGAGCCTGCTCCTCTGGAGTGAATCTCTGCGGAAGCTGTGAGAATCACAGCCGCAAACTGGCGTTTCCAGACAATACTGTGTGTAAACCTATAACTTTTTTGTTCTGTTATGTATCCTAATTGTATATCGCACACAAAAGCACTACCCTCTGCCCACACTAGATGGCAGTAGTCTAGCGCTCAATGCGAGTTTGCTAGGGAATGTGAGATTCTGTTCCCCATGAACTGTTTCTATGAGAAGCAGATGTTGTATTCCAACCCCTACATTAAAAATCACCAAAGAGGAAAAGGAGGCAAATCAAATTTAAAATATGTACTGAACTTCTGTTTTGACATGCTTAAAGGTGATGAAATGGTTAACAATGCAAAACTATTAACAACCGTAGCAGCCACTTTGAACACAGACACTGACCATTTTATGTCACTTTAGAGTGAATACCTTGTTTAATCTGGTCTACTAGCTTTTATTTAATGATATTAATATCTGAAAGACCTGTTGAGACTGTTTTTGATTTTTTTTTTTAGTTTCTGGAATTTCATAACCATTCCATTTTGCTGTGTTGCGCTGTTCGTCTGAAATGTACCATTACACTGACTCCTAGGTGTGAGGAGGAGCCATTGAGCTGTGCAGCAGAAGAGAGCAGAATACCCTCTAATGCATTCAAGCTGTTTGAAGGGCTGATAACCCGATCATGTGTGCTCTTTCCCTTTTCCAGGAAGTATAACTCCAAGGATCAGGACCCCGGAAACGGGATCGGACGATGCCATTAAGAACATCCTGGAGCAAGCCAAGAAGGAAATCCAGTCACAGAAAGGGAGTGAGTACCTAACTATCTAACCCCATTGAGCCTGCATGCTTAAAACAAATAGTGTGCGGCAGTAAACATGCTAAACACAGACCCAAAAATTAATTCGTAATGCATCTTGAAGGACTACTTACTAGGCTCTCAAGCTAATGTCCAACAATCACTGAAAAAGCATGATTTCTGAAGGGAGAGGGTGTTACCTCTAGAGGTGTGCAACTGTAATCTCCAAAACCAAATTCCACAAACAGGACCTCTAGTGGTCATCCGTCAATCCACCTACAGCCAGTTCCCTGTGTTTGTACCTGCAGGCGATGGCAAGCCCAGCTCCGTAGCCACCTCTGCAAGCAGCAGCAATGGTAGCAACAACAGCAGCAGCAGCAGCAGCTCGGACGACACCATCAAGAGCATCCTGGAGCAGGCACGGCGGGAGATGCAGGCGCAGCACCATGCCCTGCTGGAGATTGAGTCCTGCGGCCGGGGAGCAGCGCCAGTGCCGGGGGGGGAGGGGGAGCCGGGCAAGGTGCTCCCATTGCCCGCTTACGTCAAACAAGAGGAGGGGGGTGAGCTGGCTGCCTCTGTCTGTGGTGGCACCATCTCAGGCAGCAGCCAGACCCCCCTCAGCGTGCTGTCCCCAGCTGCGTTCGTCCAGAATATCATCCGCAAGGTGAAGTCGGAGATTGGGGATGCAGGAACTTACTTCGACCAGCACTGGGCAGCCGAGAGGGGCCCTGTTAGCAGCTCATCGCATCCCTTCACTTCTGTCTCCCCTTCCCTCTCGTCCTCCTCCTCTTCTGGCTACTCGGCCATGCCCAGACCCTGGCCCCGCGCCGAGAATGGAGAGAGCCTGCCCAACAGCGAGGAGGCCTCAGCAGCCGAGGAGGACCAGGGCAAGCTGGTGGAGGTGAAGTCCGAGGTGGAGGCTTCCGGCAGCGGGGAGTCGGAGAGCCTGGGCCGACTGTCCTACTACCCATCCTATGTGCCTCGCACACTCAAGCCCACGGTGCCCCCACTCACCCCTGAGCAGTACGAGCTTTACATGTACCGCGAGGTGGATACCCTGGAGCTCACGCGGCAGGTCAAAGAGAAGCTGGCGAAGAACGGCATCTGCCAGAGGATCTTCGGCGAGAAGGTAGGGTATTTTATTCCCAGGTATTACCATTAAAGAAGTGATTTTCTTCCCTCGCTTGCACCATTATCACTGGTCACCCTTATTGTTGTGCAGAAGATCTTTCCGTTATTTGCTTGTTTTTTTATTTGGGTATTTGCAGATTTTTACCAGTCCCGCACTGTAGCAAAAGAAAGAATACTTATCCTCTTCAATTTGTATAGTATTAGTAAAGGGCCTCACTCTGGCAGCCCGTTTATCTGACACAGAAGTATACCAGGACCTGTGAAGTGTGTTCGGTTGTGTTAACAGCTCATGTTTGTCCCCCTGCTCCCCCAGGTGCTGGGACTGTCCCAGGGCAGTGTGAGTGACATGCTCTCCCGACCCAAACCCTGGAGCAAACTGACCCAGAAAGGCCGTGAGCCCTTCATCCGCATGCAGCTCTGGCTGGTGGATCAGCTGGGCCAGGGACTCGTCCAGTCTGTGAACTACACCCTGGGTACCAGGCTCTCTACTACACTACTCCATTAAGATATAATGTCATAAATCTTAAAGCTGTATCATCCCAATCCGCAGCCTTACATACTGTAGGATTTCTTAGTGCCCAATGTTTATTAGAAAAATAACTTGAGGGTGCTTTAGAGGCCTTGGATTATATTACTTAACTTTGTGGTTCTAGGTTTGTAAAATTAGAACTAGACAACACTATACCATGCCCCTGAAACACAAACTGCTTTTGAGAATTGGTTGAATTTCCTGATTTAGACCCATGATACCGTGTGCATTGATTTAGCTTCCATTGGTACCGTTCAGTTGGTACAAGTATGTGCAAATGACACATGTCAAAGGTCCATCGCTTAATAGAGGGTGTCTTACAGGTTCTACTGTTAAAAAAAAAATATATATATATATATATATATATATATATATGAATTATATCCACTGGGAAGGCAGATATCAACCAAAATATATGATATTCCCCATGTTAAATCAGCTACATGTAAACACCACCTGTCTGTTTATTCTTCATTGAGGTCTGAATTCTGTCACACAGATAAAAGCCCACTGCAGGCCCGATCGTCTCCATCACCTCCTCCCAGCCCTGTGGAGGACCAACCCAGCCCCCAGGGGGAGCTGATGAGCCTGGCGCTGGAGAGCAGCAAGGAGAACCAGCAGCCAGAGACCCAGGCCTCCTCACCCACTCTGCCCAGCAACCTCCCCCACCAGCACCACACCCCACTGGGCATCCAGGAGCTGGTGGTCATGTCCCCAGAGCTTGACACCTACTCCATCACCAAGAGGGTCAAAGAAGTGCTGACAGACAACAACCTGGGTACTGCTTCTCACAGCGCTGCTTTTATACAAGCAAAGATTATTAGCAAGACAGCTTGAACCCTGGTGAAAATTACAGCTGGTAACTGGAACGAGTTGAGGATTGAGCCCTAGCCACAAGTTAACAGCAATTAGATTCATGTATGGATTGGCACTTAACTGGACTAGTTTTATTCTTAAACCGGTACAGCTCTTCAGCCAAGTCACTCGAACCGACTACCTACCAGCTCTGACCAGGATAGACCTGTGGTGGTCCCTGCTGGGATTTTGAACAGTGCACACGCATGTGCTGTTGTGATTACTTTGATAGAATGGGGTGGTCTTTTTAAACAAGATTTACTGAGAATGCAGTACACAGTTCAGTAGTATTTTCTACTTAAACAGAATCTGCTTTGTAATGCGATGCAGAAACCCATCCGTTCTCTTTCCTAACACATCCCATTATGTTCCAGAGAAGATAACCTATACATTAACGGAGTGAAGGTCTGTCATGTGTATATTGGTCTTTGTTTAATTATCTCAATACCAGTTTAAAAGGTCTTTTCTGCACCAAGGTTAGAAAAAGCAGTGCTGCAAATGAGCATGTCTCACTTTTTACATGACGTAAGTAACGTCAGGAATGTACACCAGCACCCTTAACACAATCCTGGTCTCCAAGTTTAGAACCCACGCCTGCTGTGTTCAAAAGAGACATTTACTAAGGAGGCATCATTATATTAGTCATAACTTAAAGCTGGCCTAGAGTGCAACCCCTCATTTACCCATCTCCAGCCTTGCAGTTAATACAATGCACGGTGCAGGAGCATGAAACATTATTACAACTGATTGGATCCTGAACATGATGGAGAGGTAGGGACTCGGATCGAAGCCCCGTGTCACAGGCATTAATGGCAGATTGGTGCTGTGTTGTTACAGGGCAGCGGCTCTTTGGAGAGAGCATTCTGGGTCTGACCCAGGGATCAGTCTCTGACCTGCTGTCCAGACCCAAGCCCTGGCACAAGCTGAGCCTCAAGGGGCGCGAGCCCTTCGTCCGCATGCAGCTCTGGCTCAACGACCCGCACAACGTGGAGAAACTACGCGACATGAAGAAGATGGAGAAGAAAGGTACGCCGGCCACCTGTATGTCAGATATCCAACAGTTTCTATTAGTCTTTTAGTTTATTTATTGGAGATGTATTACTGGTTGTTATACTCCTGTGTCTTAACGCTTCATAGCAGATTTACTAGGCACTTGATTGCTCAGGATGTCTTTACTGCAGTGGGTTTATTAGAAAGACTGGAGGCAGGCTCTATCTTGCTGTTCATTGACCACCCTGACATGCGCTTGTCCTCTCGTGCTCTCCAGCCTACCTGAAGCGACGATACGGCCTGCTCAGCACAGGCTCCGACAGCGACTCTCCCAGCGCTCGCTCGGACTGTGTGAGCCCCTGCCTGGCACCAAGCAACTTCGGACAATACAGCCAGTCCAAGAAAGCGCGGGTGGTGCTGGCGGCCGAGGAGAAGGAGGCCCTGAAGAAGGCCTACCTGCTGGAGCCCTACCCCTCCCAGCACACCATCGAGCTGCTGGGCTCTCAGCTCAGCCTCAAGACCAACACCGTCATTAACTGGTTCCACAACTACAGGTGGGCACAGCAGGGGGAGGGGGGCGTTCCATTCATAAGGTAAGGTAACACCACAAAGGCACATAGTATCTCATGAGATGCTGTCCTCCTTGCTACCCAGTCCATCACTATACAAGAACTGGTCAGCTGTTTTATAGCTTTACAGTAGGTAATCTGAAAGCATCATCTAGGAACTGGGGTCAATCAGGTGCAGAAAAAACCTATTGTTTTTTATATAGCGCCTTTTACAACTGAGTCTTCACAAAGCGCTTTGTTAAAAAGGTATGTTTTGTTCAGGGCAGGGATGGGAAAAGGCTCCTATTGCATAGCAGTTTCATCCATTCCAGGTTTTACTACGAGCTTGATTAGCCATGGTGTGTAGGTAACAAGCTCAGGTGTGTCTTTTTAAACGTATAGTAAAACCAGGAATGGATCAAAATGTTATGCAATGGAAGTCTTATTTCCATCCCTGAAATCAATCTGGGAGTGAATTCCACAATCTGGGGGCACAGTTACTGTACAGAGGGCTCTGACACACATTGATTTAAGGCAGACAGCTGAAACTGGCAGCAGGCCAGCACTAGAAAATAACAACCCGGAGTATGTGGTGTTCCTGACTTGAACAAACTTGTCTTAATTTGTATGTTGCTGTTTGATGTGCCCAGCAGGTCTCGCATGCGGAGGGAGGTTCTGCTGGAGGGTTACCAAGACAATGACACAGATCCAGAGTCCAGCAGCTACGGTAGGGGCTACCCCCACAGCACCCCCACCCCACACAGCCCCGACTCAGACACGGAGGACATGAAGCCCGTCGTGTTCCTCTCCCGCAGCGAGGGCAGCGGCCTGCACAGGGAGACCCTGGTCAAGGTGAAGCAGGAGGCACCAGATAACTGTGAGGGAGAGGATGAAGAGGAAGAGCAGGTTTCCACGGCCGTCAAGTTCCCCTGCCTGCTGAAAAACGAGGAAGAGGCCGGCTACTGCTCCAAGAGCCTCCGGGAGGATGGGCCGCTGTGCAAAACTCCTTTGGGAACTTCAGGCTACTTGCCCAGGCCAGGCCAGTCCATTTCCAGGCAGGAGAGTGAGGAGAAGCCGGTGTCAGACCCAGTCAGCTTCAAGGCTGCTTCTGAACCTTCTCGTGGCAGCCTGGAGGTTTCTCTCAACTCTCCCTCTGCAGCCTCCTCGCCCGGCCTCATGATGTCAGTCTCCCCCGTCCCGTCGTCCTCCGCTCCCATTTCACCCTCCCCGTCCAACGCTGCTACGAGCTCAGACATCCCGCTGCCTGAGAACCCCAAATCCAGTAAGAACACACAGCGCCGAAACGAGAAGATGGCAAACCTGAACAACATCATCCACCGGCTGGAGAGAGCAGCCAACCGAGAGGAGACCCTGGAGTGGGAGTTTTGAAGATTTGCTTTTTTTTTTTAAGTTTTGTAAACTTGAACTCTCAAAGAGTTTATTGGATCTCGATGGAAAGCTCTTGAAGAGGATTTTTTGATTTCCTTGCCCCTCAACTTCAACTCTTAAATACTTTCCCTTTTGGAATACAGTATCTAAAAGGATCACTGTTTTAACACTTAAAAGACTACTCAAGAATACTTTTAGAAGAAATTATTTATAAACGTGTCTTAGGTATTTTAATAAACGATACTACTTTGAGATATATAATACAGCCCTAGCTGTGGTTTGTTTTTAAAAAAATAAAATAAAATAAAAATATCGAAAGCTGCCACATCAAGACTTTTGCAGCAAAGTGTCATTAAATGCGCACTGTAAGTCCTGTAGTTTGCCACTGGATGAGATTAAAAAAAAAAGACGAAGAAGGAAAAATAATGACTTTTGTCTTAAGCCATCGAACAAAAAGCACTATGATTATAAAAAATAAGACTGACCAAATTTGCTAATTTTTGAATAGCAATTTTTCAGATTTTGTCTTTAAGACATCACAATGACAACGTCAATTAATGTTTGAAATATAAAAAAAAAATGATATGAATAATAATGATGATAATAATATTAATAGACTGTGTGCTAGTCCTGAAGACTCTAAATAGACAACATATGTATTTAGTTTTTTGGTGATATGTTTTGAAACACAAAAAGTGTCATGTGGTTGTATATGTTGTAGAAATGTCTGCAATAGCATTTTTTTTCCAAAACAAGATGTAGCATGGTACCTTAATATCCCTGTTATCCCCAATAGTTAGTAGCCTGTGAAAAACAAACAGTGAGAAGAAACAGAAAAGCAGGATCTAAAGAGTAGAACCTTAGTAAAATTGCTTTCATTTCCTTTTTGGCAATATATTAAGGTTCTCATAGCTGTCCTAGCACTGCCCGGTCTGCAGTGACTGGAGCTGAGCACGCAACACACTAAAGCACCTTGAAGTGAAATGGCATTGGTTCTAAAACTCTAACGGAACACTCACTTTTCTATGCACCATTATGGTCTATGTCACCATCATCATCACTTTTCGATTTGCAAACCAGGGGTTGCATTTAACATAAGCCCTAGAGCGGTTAGTTGTCAATATGGGTAGAAGCAAAAATTTGATCACAGTTTGATCTCACGCTGTATCTGTATCCCAGGCTGCATCTCCGCTGGGGGCCACAGTGTCGTGCTTCCTTTAAGAACGGGCTACTTAACTACTGATTTGGTGAAAAGAGAATAGGGACTCATTGGTGCAAGAGATATGCTGAAGGCATCAGTCAACACACACGGTGATCTGGTGAGTTTAGTAGGATGGATTTCCCGCAATGGAAAGTGGCCATACCTTGTATAACAAGTTTTTCAGAATAAAATACATGGCTAATAATTTGGAAACTAGGAATAGTTAACGGAATCCACTATAACACAACTCTCGATGCATTGCTTCTGCATTTTGAGGCTGTGCTGAGTTTAGATTTTTAAAGGTGCTTTACTCCTTGATCAAATAATATACAAGCCACTTTGTATTCTAATGACCGACAGTTTAAAGTGCCCACGTTGCTCCACGTATCTGAAAAAACTACATTTGATTATTATACAGTACGTATATATGAAATAATCATTTTGATTTAGTTTTTTTTTTTTTTTTTTTTTAATGCATTGGCAACAGTGAAATGGATTCTGGATGCAAACATCCTCACAGTTCTTGCCATATTTTAGTAGTAGTTTTCTCAGGGTAACCTCAACTCAATATGAATAGCTTCTATAAGAAAGGGACACTGTACAATAAAATAGCATTGTGCTTGAACACACAGTGTAATGGCGAAGCAGTAATCGGATTAGCTTTAGCAATGGTGTAAGCAGATCCACATTCGCCTACAGCAGAATGACACTCAATTAGAAAAACCTCTTGCATTGACTAGTACATTCCCCCATAGTGTGTGACTTAGCCTTGCATTATCTAAAACCTGATATCCAAAACCCTGAAGCAGGGTACACTAGTCAAAACTGTAGTCTACTTGAAGGCTTTACCTTGTGTTTTGAAGCTATGGATGAAGCGCTGCTGGTTAACCAAACAAAATGCGTGCTGCAAGAGGAGTTCAAATTATTGGGTGCCTGCTGTGTATTAAAGTCTGGATGTGGTGTGTAGAGTAAACGATCAAACCTGTGAGGTATCCTTCTGGAGGTGGGGGTTCGGGCAAGTTATTAACTATTAGTTATTAATCCAAGAGGGGGATCCTGTACATTCTTGGAAATGTGAACACCTGTGGTTATTTTGGTCTCCTGCTCCTTTCTAACTGGCCTCTTAACAAATGCATTGTCCATTGGTCTTAGTTTACCATTTGTATCTGCATGCAAGTCACTGAAAAGTCCTTTGCTAAGGTGACTGATGGTGCGTTCAGAAGGATTTACCCCAGCACTTGTACCCCGTTTGCACTTGACGGCTGCAGCTTGGTGAATGAATGCAGGTTTTGACCCTTGGTTTTTGTGACTTGCCGCTGGTGCCTCAATAAAACACTGTTAGACAAAAGAGCAATGACCAGCCCTGTTTTGTTACACAATTCTGATACACAGATGTGTACATTTTGTATTGTTATTTGTTTCTATTAATTAACTTTACTGTGTAGAAAAACTGATACATGGTGTCCTTAGAGGTGACCTATGTACTTCCCATGGCTCTCGCTAGATGGCAGCACCAAATATCACACTAGTGGAGGAGTGGGCTTTCTGGTATTTTAAAACATTGAAATCAGTAGATTAGTGTATGAAAACAAAGAGATCCAAAAATTGCTATAATATATAAAATAACAATAATTACATAATACAGCTAATCTTATGTGACACCATTTCTACCTGATATAAGCCACCTGATACAGAAAAATCTGTGTGTGTCACATTTGTCTAAATTGGTCGATTTTTTTAATTTTTTTTTTAATGCTTTTTAAAATAGATTTTAAATAATGCTTGTGACTTTCTGTTTCTGTAATACGGCTGAAGTTATAAGCAGCAGGGAAAAACAGTCTTGAATCTGTCAAGTGTAAAAGGGGGTATTACACATTTTTATCTTCTGTTCAGATATTAAATCCTGCTGGGCTAGGTTCCTGAATTGCACACACACACCTCGCATTGAATACATCGCTGTATTGTGTTTGTGGTTTTTCTTGACACTGTTACATAAACTAAGCTGGCCTTTAAAGACTGTAATTATTGCTGTCTTCTACTTTGTCAAGCGTAACAGACATGCTGAGAATGCAATGTCGCCTTTACCCAAGGCATTTTGCTTTTTTTCTAGAAAATCAATAATCCTGCTGTTTTTAAACTGTTAAGACAGTATTGAAGAAATGCATTACCTTGGGTAGCCTTATCCCGCTTCTACTGCTGTGTCCCAGTGAGCTCCGAACTCAACCCAGTGTATCATAGTCAGTGGTGGAACTGGGAATCATCTTCAAACGTCCTGGCTCCCAGTCCAAATCTCTAACAATATAGGAGGTGATTTCATAAAGAACAAACCACAGGAAAAAGATAAAGCTGTAAAAATTGTAATCGGAAATAAAAACCCTAAACTACATTGTATTTAACTAAACGTTTACGCAGTTTTTTTCATTATTTTGTTATAGTATCTTGATGCAGTCTAAACCACTGTAATTGCATAATGCAGGCGACATTTCGAGTTTGAAATATATATTTTAAAATACATAAATAAGACCATAAATAATAAGTCTACTTCTTTTACAGAAAATATTTCTGACAAGTATAAATGGTAGGCAATAGTTTAAAAGAAATGTTTAATATATTAGAGATACAAAATGCTTAACATTTTAGACGTGATGAGCGCTTATAAGAGTACATTTGTTTGTTCTCTATATAGTATTGGCACATAGTTTGAATCCACGTGTTTGGTTTGTTTGCACGTTCTGTCCTAATTTTGTAGCGTAATTCGTCTGTAAGCTTTAAAGTGTTGTTTAAGACTCACCCTGTGTCTATATTCAACAATGAAAATGTTGAAATCCAGTCCAGTTTTTCTAATATCATTGTATCAGTAGGCTGGCTGCATCACTAAGGTGTAGTAGCAATGACAAGTATACCTTATTTATTTTTTTTACTGTTATTTGGCTGCGAGAACAGGTTGAACGCTTGTTTCTTCCGCGCTTCTCACAGAAACTTGGCTGCCGAGCGAAAAGCTCATTTGTAGCAGGATCCCATCTGCCAGAGCTCATGTTGCATCTGCTGCTTTTAAATGCAGTGCATCTGCTGAACAGCACTGTGATCACAGCTCTGTTAAACATATAGTAAACAGAACTCTAAACCAATACAAGAAAACATAACAAGGCTTTAAAAAAAGAATAATTATCTCCCGTTGACAACTTTCTCACAAGTCCAGTAAATTGCAACAGCCAAAAACATGTAATGACTTGGGACAACTACCAATGAATAAAAGAAAGATTAGTCCCAATTTTTAGACGTGGCCCCTTTCATAGATTTCACATCTTTATATGGCTAGCCCGTATTAATTTGTTATATGTTTTGCTTCTTTGACATGAACAGGAAAATCTCCTAATTTATCAGCTAATTTTGATATACATATGTTGAGTGCTTAGATCCATCTAGAATATTAAACAGAATGGCATCTAAACAGTATTTATTCATTAATGATTCTCATAGTTGTCCCATAAAGTTAGGTCCTGTATAGAGAGAGCGTTATGGTAGATTCTCGATAGTTTTCCACTATAAGTTCATTAACATTAGTTGAACCCTGTTTCCTATCCAAGTCCCCTCTCTGTGCAGTAGGTATATTAGCACCCACCTGAAGCTCATACTCACGTCTCTTATCTGTGCAATGAGCATTGGACTACACAGGGAGTGAACTAGTTTATATCTTTCAACTTCAATTGAGAAGTGAAAACTACAGTAAAATAAGGGACTTCTAGAACATAACATACAGCACTGTTAGAACAGAAGAAAATCTACGACGAGAGGAGGCTGTTCAGCCCATTAACGCTCATCCAGTTTCTAGTTGCTGGATACAAACTTTGTACAACCTGTTCTTAAAGGATCCCAATAATTAAGCAACATGGCTGGGTAATCTAGACCACACTATCACCACACTCTGTATAAAGACATGACTCCTACCTTCTGTTCTAAGTGTGTGCTCTGCTCTTATTGGTTAGTATTCACTTTTTAAAATGCATTGTCAACTAGGAACTGTCATGGGGTATGCTGGTTGCACTGGGCGAGGGTGTACATTTTACTATCGCTGTGATGCAACAGGCTCGCAATGTTCTTTCTTCAGCCAGTACTGACCACTATCCAAACTAACAGGTACTACACCAGTTCAGTCTAAAGACTCTGGAGTAACCCATCACACGATCAATACAAGTGCCGGAGCAGACTTATCTGCAGTCTGAGACAGTTACAGGTGTTACCCAATGGTTTTCTGGTCTTCATGATACACCCCAGACTGAAAGTCAATAAAGGACATCATTCAGGAATTCGAATTCAAATTGACATTTAAAAAAGCATTCAATCAGTGACATCACCCTCTCTGGTTTCAAATAAAAGGGATTTAATTGTTTATGTGGCATTTGAGCCAAATCTACAGCGACAACAACTTTGCAAAGCAAAACACAAAAATGCAATCAGCCTGAAAGGCCAAATGAACAATTAAAGACAATCAGCCGAATCTCCAGTTTAGTTCATTGTAATTCTGTATTTAACATGCTTTTCCAGTACTTACAGTTATGGCTGAAAGGTTTTGCATCGCCTAAAATTTTAAGAAAAAATCACTATCTGAATAAAATTTAGATATTTTATTTAACATCATGTAATCAAAGAAACTACAAAATGATATTGCAAAAGTCTACCAGAAGCCATAATAGTAGTACAGTATTTCATGTAAACATTTTGGCAGTTTTTTGTTAAGTATATGGAAAACAACAAAGCAGTACGTAATTCAATATGCTAACATAGCATTATTCAGCAGGTTTTATTCAACTTTATAAAGCAAAATGAATTAATTGTATAGAGTGATGCAAAACTTTTGGCCATAGCTGTCCACTGTTCATTTATCTATCCTTTACAGTGTCATTGAACAGGGTCTGAGCAGAGTAGCATGTTTAGGTATTAGTGACAAAAAACACCAAATGGTCTTTATTATGATTCCTAGATTGAAACAAATCACACATAACTTACATCCCTTTATCGCTAACTCTCTGTATTCATACAAGGGGGGTTGTCTGTGGCCTTCAGTTACTTACTGTCTCCCGAGCCCCCGACTGTATTACTTCATACAGCACAGGACTGTATACATGACAAGCTGAGGAGAAGAACTGCAACAAGAAAACAACACAATCCTGATATTAAAACACTCAATAGTGTTGAATTTAGAAAAACTAAAAGAAAATGTTTGAAGACACTGAAAAAGACCAAGTCAAAACTTTGCCATTGACTTCAAATTTGTCATACAAACAAGGGCAGCTACAATGGTATAAGCCACAGTGGGAGTACAGCGGAAACATGTTGTATTCATTTCAAACACCACACTGGTATCACAATGATATGAATCAATACACACAGATGCTGGTAACCTATTGCGAAAGCATGGTGCCATATCATTCACAGCATGATTATCACAAACACTGTTCCAATCCACTGTGTTGCCATTGCTGGTATAGCTGTGGTTTGTGATTGGTTCTACTAGGGTTACTTCAGAGGAATATACTGAGGTAGCCCAGTGCTGTTTTTCCAAACTTTACTGCAAGTAATTACAGATTTATGTCCTTCACGAGTGCCAATAGTGTTATATCACAGTGCAAATATACTAGAAAGCCCATAGCTCCAGCTGCCTTTGTTATAGGCAGGAGCCTTGTCCTTTCAGTATAGCACAGGTGGTCTCCTGACATGTGAGCAACACTAGTGTCACTCCTGGCCTTGGTGCTACAGCAGCTGTCGATTCAGTGTATTTATATGGACCTTTGTGACTTCCCACTAATGCTTCAACACCAAACAGCAGGCAGGAATGAGACACCAAGACTCTCTGCAAAGACAGGCAATCAACTGCCAGTTTATTTAAAGATTTCACATCTGAACCTTCTGGGAGGCTCGGCCCGAAAGGCTCTAAAGAAATGTTTTTGTTGACTTGTACAATAATATCTTTTTAAATCTTGTGATACTTTGTTAAGTCTTACAGCAGTCAACTTTAGTGGTTGGTTTCAGAGTGTATTTGAAGATCTAGCTTTTTGCCTACATGACTGTCTGGCAAGGGACCGTCTTGCCTCCCGGACCTGCTCAGGATTGGGCTCTCAGTGGCTGGCTTTGGCCAGGGCATTTCCTCTTTGAAATCTTAGATCCAGGGTGTTTTTTTTTTTACCTTGAGATAGTCATTGGTTACTTCGCATTAGACTATTTTGAACTGGTTGAAGAGCAGATGGTGAAAACGTAAAGTGAGTTCTGATTACACTCTTATAGTAAGGACACCCTTCAACATGTGAACTTTGGTTTGATTTTGTAGCTGTTTGCACTCTACAGTAGCATAGTTATTCCATTTGTCCCAAACTGTCCTGGTAAACATGAAGCAAATCATGCACGATAGTCTTTAACTGTACAGTCTCGCTGCAAATAAATACACATTACCATTCATGTATTTGGCTTACCTTTCTTAGAGCTGTTCTTTGATATTTTTCATTCTTTTTCATGCTGACAAAAAAGTGACTGCTTTTCCATTTGAAATACTGAACAAAGGTGGCCTATTTTCATTCTTTGGGGTACAGGGACCTCTAGTGGGCTTTTGGAACCAAACAATTGAAATGATTGCTTGCTGGTTCGTTTTTACTTTGTTATTTTCTCAGGGTTTTTGTGTTCTCAATGCAGTTTATTGCTAGGAACAGTGCTCCGCTACAGGTTTTTTCGGGGGCCATTGGGATATATTTTTCTGTAAGGGAATGCCAAAGGGCTCTTGACATCTGGGTAAACTACAGAATACCATGCCAGTTTATTACATGGTGTGCACATGGAACAAAACATGTGGGAAAATATTTAGAAATAAATATGAATATGTGCATTCCACAGAAGAGTCATACTGGAGCCATACCAGAAGCTGACTCATCGGAAATAATATACCCAAACCACGGAATGACACCGATTCCAAAAACCTTGCACCAGAGACAGAGAAACCATAGACGCTACAGCGCAAGATAAAAATAATTATGAAATACAGTCTACAGTTGATTTCTGCCTTTAAAAAAATGCTATTTGGAAATAACTCAATCATAGATAAATAGAATAAAACTGTCCCAGAATTTTTTTTTAGCTAGTGTAGTAATGAGTTGTAAAGAAAGAGCTTCTGATGTCTTTCATTGGCGCAAGAATGTGTATGAACTTTTTGTTGCTCAAATAGTTGGGTTCCTTTATAGTATGCAAACCACACTGTAGTACTGTATGTAATGAACAACTTAAACAACAGGATACTTCTCATTTGAAAGAGCCATATTGTAGAGGTCAGTGACCCATTTGTAGCTCAAGAGCCAGCCCACTGGACGGCTGCGCCTGACACTACATCTCCCTGCCCTGGCTAATTTAATTATAAAGTATGTAGAATTCTTATTGTAGTAGATAAAGATTATGGAAGGCAGTGACATCACAATGATCAACTCATAGCTGCAGCAGATTCAATGCAATACCCTACAGAACTGAAGGGGTGTCTCATTGGAATCCCCACCCTGCCGGGGACAGACTAGCCAAGAGGAAGGCAAGAATCGTGCATACAATTTGAACGGGCAGTTAAAAAGGTCCCTCTGACTGGCTTCAGATTTCAGTTTCTAAGCCACCACAAGGCTTGTCACTGGAACAACTGCGGTGCTGTGAGATGCCTGCCTTTGCAGTTTTATGAACAGCTCCGTCGACAGAAACCAACTCAAACGCTTCCTCTTCACAGATAACTTGAATATTAAAATAGCAACAAACAACACCTGCTGCTTGGGGCAGACTCAAAGCCACCAGCAGGCTTTGTGGCTGATGGAACTTAGCCAGCGAATAGTGTGGGATCTTTTAATTGGAGAGCTGTGGTTCTATTTATGCAGCTCATATGTGAGCAATGGTTTAGTAAGACGGTTATTTTAAAGGTGTGGAAAACAAGGCAAGGCATTTGGATTAAGAGTATAAGATTAAGACATAGTTTCCCTGTTAAAGCCTGCTAAACTGTAATTATTTGGTAGTTTAAACAGAGGGTCACAAGGACAGAGGCATGAGGTTATGAAACACCATTTTGTCTAAATAAATTATAAAGAAAGCTATTTAACATTTACTCAGCTTCCATTTCCCTACTCAAGGTGGTATTTTGTAGTAGTGGCTGGGGTTAAACTTTATACCAGCTAGGGTTTTATAAAGTTCAGTTAAATCCCTGCTCTCACTTATTTTTCTAAGTTTAAGATATTTCATTTGTTTAACCTGTCTGCCACTGAATCCTGGGACCATCTCACAGTTTCTGTAGAGAAGCCATGCAAATAAAAAATTGCCCACACTAGAACATCTCTCAGTTTAAACTAAACAGAAATTCGATGGCTAGTGCTTTGGAAATGGCGCTGGAGAATTTGATAAGCAGAGCGCTTTGTTGCCATGTAAATTATGGCTGCAATCTCGGAACCTGTACCACAGGCCGGCAGAGACCACGTCTGATTACTCTTATCCCCCGCTCTGCTCTGCCTGTTCAGAATCGCTCCACATGATATTAATCTAGCCTCCCAGGGGAAACGTGAGAAAGGACTAAATGCAAAGATCTGGAGTGCGCCACATTTCTGACTACACATTTTATCACAAGTTAAATCTTGACACAGGTTAATTCCCATCGGAGATTTCTCCACACTTTAAAATACATGGCGTTTCGTTGGAATATTAATATTGCACTTGCAGAGTAAGCCTGACACATTTATGTGGCACTCACAAAGCCAGCCTGATGCAGTCATACAGTATATCTCTATCTGTTGAGATGTAGAGTTTATTATAAAAATAAATGAGTCTATTGTAAAAACAAATACAAAATAAAGCACAGATAATGCTGTTTATTTGGTCGAGGTATTTACTGCAGTATATTAGTCTTTAAAGAGCTTGTTATGCAAATGCCAGGATCAGGTTTTATTGTGGCAAATGAGCAACATTTTCTGATTTACTTTCTAAGATCACATGACCTCCCACCGTACATGCTTGCAATGCTGGGATAGTGTTCTAATAAGCTACTGAAATATTACAGATATAAAATATATGAGGGCAGAGTGTGCAACATGTTTTTTTCTGGCCACAACCTATGTACCTTTACAACTACCAAATAAATATTTTTCCCATTTTGCAAAAAAATAAAAAATAATTAATTTGCATTCCCAGGCCTTTAAATGAACTGTCTTATGAATCAATTCTAAGTTGAATCAACGGTTCTTCTTCAGACTCCCCTGAGCCTGACAGCTGTTATGGAACAGATACTGTGCAGTACACAGCAGGCAAGAGTTTTCCTGTGTTTGACGTGGAAATTGAAGACCAGGGTTAAGCAGTTTGTTAATGCCTCCCTGCTCACCGCCCCTGGAAGCGGAATAATAGATAAATAAATACGAAGTAACAGATACAGTGTTTTGGGCTTTTCTCTTTGCAATGTGTTGCTCCCAGGGCCCTCATTACATTAGCTTTGATCTCCAGATTGTAACACTGTAGGAGACAATAAAAACCACAACAACATTTGTACACCAGCACTGTCTTTATTCATCTACACACAATTCAAATACAGCGCTAAATTGTTCACAAGAGATTAGTGTAGTTTGGTGTCTGTACCATTCATGCTAAATTCAGACATTAAAAGCGAAGCATGCAGATAAAATACTGGAGCGTGAAACCAGCAACCAACAGATGAAACAAACTGCAGCTTCCACGTTTGAAAAATCAAAAAAACACTTATTTTTTTTTTAAATCTGAAAAAGTAAAAAAAAAAAAAAAAAAAAAAAAAAAAAAAAAAAAAAACCACAGAATATATTGATAACATGAATATATTACAACTTTTTCAAAAACAGAACGCCCGAGAAGTAAATTGGAATTGTAAAGGTATTCAGATTCCCCTTTTGATTAACTTTTTTGAAAGACGTTTACATAACTAGAACAACTAAGCACAGAAGGCTTCCTCCTTGTGACCAGCTCCTTATAAAGAACATCACTCCGAACACAGTCAGTCCCTTTAAATAAGGAGACGATCACCTCTATTAAGACCATTTTACTTCAGCCCAGTAGTGATTCCACTGTAATGCAATTTACATAAGGTCTCTGAAGCACTCTGAAGTTGCTTTGTATTTCATTACCATTCAGATTTGTTCTCCTTCAAAAAAACAATTACGGACTAAAAGAAATGCTTGGAAAATATGCCTCCATAGTGTTAAAAGCCCCCTTAGAAAATGTGCGTTTGGCACTCACAGCAATGTATGGACTAGTTGCAGGAAGCACTGGTCATTCATACGGTACATTTCTAAGGCAATAACAATATATCTGCTGTTAAATTCTGCCTTGAAGATTGTCCACCTGCAACACCTCTTGTGAATATTGTAGTATTCCGAGTAAGTACCGAATTCTGATAACACAAGTATAAAGTACAGAAGGAACTGCTTCTGTCAATCAATTCCACACACCTGTAACCTGAACACTGCACTGGCACTCTGAACGCCTCATTTACATTTAGAATCCCCGTTCTGAATTCAAATAGTATTGCATGCAAATGTACAGACAACAAGACGACATGCACGGGGGTGGGGGGGGGGATTTTAAATGTCAGCTTGTTTTTAATTGAATTACTTACTGGTTTTAATATATTTTGTATGTTGTGTTCAGTGCAGATCAAGTACATCTGTTTTAACATCCCCACATTTAAAGTAGCTGGTGTTACCCTATGTGCGTACTGGTGTAGCAGTTTCCAAAAGAAAAAACAAAACGTTCAACTGTTAAAAGAGAAACAGTTTAATGTGGAAGTATTTTTAGAAACGATCATGCATGCTCAAGGCACTGCCCTGTACACATTTGTTCAACTAACTAACTACAAAGTCTTACGTCTATTACAGAAAGAGAATGCTAAGGGGTTTTAAAAGTCTATCTTTGCCTTTTACATTGCAGCTGTACACAATCTGGTTGCAGATTCACAATTAAGAAGTGCGTCAATGTTTTGTTATTTACTGCATCAGCATTAGGTGGAAACAGAGGCACAAGATTCATCTGAAAAAGCTGCACAGAGATATATCATACAATAAGCATAGCAAAATAAGTGCTTGTTCTGCATTTACAGCATATGTATTCTATTACCTGTCGTTTCAGGAGACCTAAACTAACAGCATCTCTATTGCTGGCTAAACCTTGGCAAAAAATGTAACCCACATCCAACCATGTAAAAGGTGGGCCACTGTGTAAACTGCAGAATACTAATGCTACATGAATGTTCTGATTAACAAATTCTAATTTGTAAAAATGTTTTAGAAAAAAACCCTTCAAAAAACATAAATAACCCTATTCAAATTAAATTTTAAAAAGTGCAATATAAAAAAATAATAAAGAAAGGTTTTACCATAACACTAATTTTAAAAGATGTTTTGAATTTTTTTTTAAGAGAGTAAACACTTTTGAACTCAACACAAAGGCAACCGTTAAAACCACTGCTGTGGTCTGCCATAGATTTATTTTCAGTCATGTAATTAAGGCAAGTGGCAATAATTCCAGCTCGCATTTCAAAAAGACCGTCGTTTACCAGCAACAATATTTCCTTCATTAGCACTACTAGAAGCGCACTGGTGGTTAACTTCGCTACACACACTCATTTCCAAAGCTGATGACTAATCTAGCAGTACAACTGAAAAAGGGTTTGTCATCTCAGCTCATGCTGACCAAAGGGGTTTAAAGGCTGATGATTCATTGTTGTATTGCAAAGCCCTGAAACAAGCTTTAAAATGATACCACTAGGTTATCTCCTACATGTGAAAATCACCTTCAAACACGCAACACAAAGGGCAGGGTTTAAGAATCTCTTCTTTTACATGCACACAATACCATTGGAACCTTTTCTCCACCAAAGGAAAGGAACACCTCTCCAGAATCTGGTCCAGCTGGAATGAGTCTAGAAACATGCAGAGGCAAAGCAGCTTTCTAGCCCCTTCACACTGGCACTCCTACCCGGTCCCGACCTGGGTTCTGGCTACCTGGGTCACAATCCCGCCTAGTGTGAAACAACGTAGCTGGGTCAAACCCGAGTTGATCCGGGTCCCAGCGACCCACCTCAGGACGTGGGTCGACACACTTTGACCCAGGTTGAGGGAGACAAAATGCATGACGGCCGTTCATAAGCCGATGAAATAATACAGCCACGCCTGCGTGAAGGTTTCACTTTCGGAAGGAACATTTCCGTTTAGCCATATTTTTGTTGATTGAGACCGTGAGCCAGACTGCAGCAGGGATGAAGAAACATTTGCTCTAATCAACATTTAGGCTGACGGTTCAATCCAGAGAAGCACTGATACATGCGTTGTGTTCTTGTGTCTGTCACCAGGGTCAACCCTGCTTTATCAAAAGAAGTGTGAAATCACGTAGCTGAAGCTCCTTACACCAGGTCCTAGCAAGCCAGTGTGAAAGGGGCTTAAATTAAAACGACTACAAGTCTCACTGCCAACCTCAAACACACTAGAGACTAAATTAAACCGTACACGTCTATTTGCATTCACAACTGCAATTGTGGATGATTAGTTTTCTGGTTTCTAGACGAAGATAACGAATGTGATGCACACAACGACTGGTTAGACAGAAACCAACAAAACCATGTTGATGAATGCGTGCCAGATGGCTATGAAATGACTGATGCTGCAAGGTGTCCCTGTTACTTCTGCGTTTAATGATCTACACGACATGTTAATGGTTTAAATGCCTTTGGGAGTCTGTCCGATTGATCTTAAATACTGTCACTGTTCAAATATAAAAAATAGGAACAATCCTGGCATTTTACTTAAATTACAATAAAGTGACCCACACACCATTGAAGATGTGGCTTTCACAAAGTCCCGGTCTTTTACTAATTTTAACAACAGTGATGTGGCAATCGTGTAGCGTTTGTTTTCTGTACAAATACAGTTCGAAAATGTTTATTTAAGTGTGGCAGGGATGGGGTTAATTCCATTCCTGCCAAATCCATGTGCAGAATATGGCCGGCTGTTGATTGATTCACTGATGGTCAATCAAGCCCCAGCCACATGGTATAAAAGAGAAGCAAGGTTGTGCTCTCAGCTTCGGCAGTGACAGCACAGCTTGGGTGCGGTCCTGATTTGTGTTTGTTTAAATCTTTTGTTTATTTTTTTTCCTGTTTTGTTAATGAAAGCACGCATCAGAGCTTAAACTGCAGCTTTCTGACTCTGGGTCTATGTCCTGCTATTGAGCAGCACTGGCCACAATGCTACCCTTTCACAAGTGATATTTAGATCATCATTTAGATCAGCTGAACTGATTAGCTTGCTGGGATGAGTCTTTTAATAGGCCTTCAGCCCCCGCTGAGTAATTATTTATGTTCCTCCTGAAACTATGCAGGTGCATGCTTTCAGGACAACAGGGGCACCTCCTCTTATCTTGATCCAGGAAGCAGCTCTCTTCCTCGTTTTGTAAACCTTGCAGTAACGTGCTTGTTCTTAGTCACTGGAAAATCTTCCAGATTTGTACCAAAAAAAGGAACTGCTTTATGACTTGGCAACTAAAATTCAACCTTCCACATTAATTTAAAACTGGATTTTCTATGCATACATTTAGAGAATGGGAGGGAGAATGTCAAGACACATACTATTTGTAAACACATTATATTATGGTATTCACTGGGGGTTATAATTAGAAATGAAAACAGGCAGAAGTCAGATTTAGTAGCCTAATTTTTCGGTAGCCAGACTGCAATTCAACAGATTACAATACAATGAACTAGAGGTGTAATACCACTAGACGATTTGGATCCACTGTCAAATATATCTGCAGTTTTAACTGCTAGACAAAGTCTAGATAAAATGTATCTCTAAAGAGAAGAGCATAGGTAGAATACAAATATAAAGTGCTCACTAGCTGGCCAAATGTTTTTCTGATTCAGCCCCTGTTTGACGCAAAATAAGACGCAAACTAATAAGGCTTTGGCACCATTTTATACTGTCCAGAATGGCATTGTAATGTGATACTGAGACCAGGCACCAATTAAATGTTTAAAAAAGACCTCCACAGGCTATATATATATATATATATATATATATATATATATATATATATATATATATATATGTGATAGCACTGAAATACCTCATTCCTTGATAAAACACAGGAATATTTTTTTAATAACCAAACCACTAGAAAGTTTTACTTAAAAGCTTTGAAAATGACTGTCCAGCAGTGTTGGGCTGTATTGCATGTTATTTTTGCTATAATTAGCAGTGGCACACTCTTTTTGAAGAGGATACCTATTAGGTACTGTTCTGCTACAGCAAAACAAGTGTGTTTATTGTGCTTTTTTTCTCAGATTTGCTGAATAACTGACTGATGTATCTGCATCAGAAAATCTCTTTTGTATTTGCAACATCAAGGAACTGAGAAATCTACACAGAGAAATTAAATCATTTAAATTACTTAACAAACAAGAAACTACTTAGAACAAGAAATCAACTGTTCTTTCTTCTGAAGTTTATATCTTACCAATGTGCCTTTGCATATGCTTTAAAATAGGACCTTGAATGCTGCCATTGTCACCCCCCCTCCCCAAAAATAAACCTCCAGCATGTGAAAGGAACAAAAAAAAAAAAAAAAAAAAAAAAAAAAAAAAGAATTGCTCACCCTCTACCAAAAATAAGTTTTACATCTAATAAGAGTTGCCATGATCCAGCATCCACACATGTGATTCTTGGTCACTTCTTAAGGAAGCTCGTTTCTATTGGTCTTGCTGCCACTGTGTCCTCAGGGCAGCGATTTCTTTACCGTACCAGTCATGCAGCTTTGAAAAGCAGACGGTCCCAGGTGAAACAGGGCTTTCCAAAGTGGAGGTCACCCCGCCAGTGGCAGTTTTCCTCCGGGGGGGTACAGGAGGGGGTTTAGCCCCCTCATTGCTACAACTCTTCCCCGGTAGGGTTTTAGACCCTTGGTAAGTTGGACACAATCCATTGACCACAAGGTTTGGCTTGTCCCAGGCCACACCGTTTTCCTTCGAGGTGGGAGTGAAATGGACCGTCTCCTCATGCGAGCGGTTGTAGGTTGCCTGTGGTTCTTTGGCGGGAGTCACCACAGCGGGAGCAGCAGCTGAGATTGATTTGGACTTGGCGCGCCCTGATGACTTCCTGTGGGAGTGCGCGGTGCCCGGGAGGCTGTGCAGGGTCTGCATTTCTTCCAGCTGTTTCTCGAGCTCGTGGACCACCAGCCGCATGTAGTCAAAGCTCGCCCGTGACAGGGCCTTCACCCAGGACTCCATGCTCGCCTGGCTCTCGGCCGCCATCTTGTACGTACGCGACTTGGCGCAGCTGAACTTGACAGCGAAGGCGTATTCCTCCATGGACTCGCACAGCTCCACCGTGCAGCCCTCCAGGACGATCACCCCGATGGGCTCCTTGCTCTCCTTGTCCTCGAAGTAGAACAGCATGTTGCCCTTCAGCACGAACCAGCGGCGATGGTAGGCCGTGTTGCGCTCCCCCTTCTTGTACAGGTGCCCCGTCTTGTCTGCCGGGGAGTCACAGGTGGCGTAGTGCACCACGCTGCGCTCGTTCAGCTTCATCTTGTCACTTTTGGGTTTCTGAAGCAGGAAACATAACAGCATTAAAGGAATTGTAGCCAGACCTGGGGTCAGATATAATTACAATTACAATTCCAGCAGCATTGCTTACTGGAATTACAATTACAGTTATAATTACAGCTACAATGATGATGTAGTAATTACAATTACACTAAAACGTAACATAAACAACTACACACATTAAGATGTTTACTCTATGTATTCTGAATAACCAAGCAAGTAATAATCTCATGTATAAATACAGAAACATATACAACTTTTTTTTTTCAAACAAATGGGTTCTCTAAAAGAGGTTGAAAATAAAAGAATAATGATCCCGGGACCATTGTAACAGGGGCTGGCATGACACAACACTGCCCATTACAATAACCCTGTTTAACCTGGACTGAGATCCAGGACCATCGTAACAGGGACCGGCATCACACAATGCACACTGTGGACTTCAATGGCTTTCCGTTCTCCCGCCAAAGCACGGGTGTCCTGTTTGGAAGAGTCTCTCTGTCTGCTGTAGATGGCCCCAACAAGCTACACTTTTACCAGATACCTACCCCTTAATACAAAACTGGGGTGGAAAGATAAAGAAGTTATACAGCTTCTTTGCATGTGGATCATTTGTTATTCCTCCTCTTCAGTGTGCTTCAAACTGGATCCACTGCCTTTCTTAAATTCACAGTCACCTCACTTGATACCTCCCTGATCTATCATCACGCAAAAGACTTAACTATCACCTAATCAGGAAGCATCTGAGAATGCATTATTTTAATACAGACAAGCAAAAAGAACATGAATAGTTTTAAAAGCAGCAGTAGTTGACTGCCATCCTCAATGTTAGGCGAGCATGCCTTATTTTGTAAAACCTGTTTGTGGTCACAATACTTAGTTTTAGTTTTTAAACTTGTTGATTTTGTATATGGAAGCCTCTGGTTTAAACCAGAACCCCTAATAACTGGTAATAGTTTAATGAGTAATGAACTGCACTGTATGCATGTGGCAGATAAATAAGAAAGGCAGACCCACTTACCATGAGTAGCTAGGGGCAGTAAAGGGAAGTTCCATGCAGGAGGTCTTTGGACAGCAATAAGCCCATCTTTGCATGCTTCTGTTTATGAATTATTCTGCAGTTCCTGAAATGTAAAAGGAAACCATTAGTAACTGATCAACAGAAACACGTGCATTGTACTGTCAGAAGACCCAACTGGCAAGAAAACAGTCAAACATCAGGTAGCTATGAATCGATTTATAAAATGTAAGCTTACAGTGAAGAACTTTACCCTGACATGAGAATGGGACAGTTTAACAAGATCAAAGGACTGTCAACAAGGTCCCATTCCTGATCTGCTCCTGCGCACAGGGTTGTCTCTTTGAATGACTGCGAGGAAAAAAATATTCCATTTAGTTTTATAGGAGGTTCCGTAACTCGCCCAGAATGGTCTGACTGTGAAATAATTCTGCTGGCCAGTTTACTATCCCCCAGCGGACACCATGACAATACATTCTTTCCACATTATAACCTCTGGATCAGACACCGTTCAGTCTCTGCAGACGGGGTACAGCACATTCAAGTCAGGATTATGGTGCTTTGATAGGTACTTACTGGCTATTTCATTCAATGTACCCGCACAGCTTAATTTCAGGCACAATCAATCGGGAATTAAACTTCTTCAAGATGACACGAAACAGAATTTCTTTGTTTGAACTGTTCCCAAACTTAAAGTACTTGTACGCTTTCAACTATCAAAGCTGACACAATCAGATGTGTGTTTTTTTTTTTTTTTTTTTTGTAGCAGGTTATCCAAAAACACTTTCAACGTTTCCAGCAACAATAATGTAATCATGCACAAGAATTAAATGTGTGACTGAGTGGTCGATGTACAGACTGGCTCTTCAGAGGTTAACGCTGTTTTGTTTTTTTGGGGGGAGGGGGGAGAGAATTAGTACTGGATCCACACATGCGCAGTGTGTTTGTTTTCTGTCACAAAACTAGTAAAACAGATATTGATTGCAAATTATCTTTTTAAACAAGAACAAATATAACTTTAATAAAAACATTTTCCATGTTAAACACAAAATGACGACGACAGGAACATATATACAACCTGGTCTATACATCAACTAGTGTTGGTATTTCCTTTCCGGTCGGAGCGTGTCGTTGTCTGCACAACACACAAGAAGGCCGGGAAACGAATCCAGAGATCCAGAGATAAAAACAAGAGTGTTTACTAAGATCGTGTATTTTTGCGCGACGAAGCTGAACAGTTTTCAAATAAGACCATTCCACAAAACCCAAACATAATTCCTACACTTTGTTTACCCGCACAGGAAATAACCTCTCTCCTCTCCCGTCTCCTTTTTTCCTTGATTTTTTTTTTAACAACGTAGAAACACGTGACGCGTCTCAGCTGAACTATATATATATATATATATTATATATATATATATATATATATATATATATATATATATATATATATATTACAAATTTGTGGGAATACCTTTTGAAGGCTTTATGTGTAGCATTTAAATATTCATACAAGGGTCGCTTTGAATGAAAGAAAAGACCTGGCTGTCCTATTACCTTTCACTCCCTAATTGTGATCTTAAAAATAGCCCTAATCCGTTAGCAGCCCTATCTTTCACTGGTATGCTTGCAGCTATGACAATACTGTAGCTAACCATCCTGGGTAAAATGTCCCTGTGAGTGAGGCCTGCGACCTCGAACCTGCTTAAAAGGAAAAGCATTTTTGGCTGCGTACAGGGTCCAATTCACAAAACACTTTAAGGAAAGCTTGTTTTTTTAAAGCCTATTTTAATAAATGAATTCAAGTCTGCGGTTTACAAAACTCTTGTCAACTGTTTAACGAAGATAATAAGTATACGTGTAGTTTTTAAATCACTTTTTAACCAAATGAACCATTTATAATCACTCTTTTAAAAAAACAGCCCTTAAAATAGTCCTTAAAGTTTTATGAACCAGCAGAAAGCGGCAGCTCATTTGCATTTATTTATTTACATGGAGACACACACACACACACACACACACTATTGTAAAGCTTAATAATGTGAAGTCAGGCTAGGCTGATTCAGTACAGTATTCACTGTATGTCACTAGTATTTTACCTTTGATGAGATGAACATTTACAATAAACAGCTACTATCATTTATTCTAGTTGAAGGACATTCTGGGAAATTACACGTGACAAAAATTAGGTGTAGAAATAAAACTTTCATATACAGAAACTCAAGGCTTTAAAGATACCGCATATCCCGTTTACAGTGCTGTGTGGAACCACTGTTCAGTGAAATGAAATGACTAAGTACTGCAGCTTCAAATTACACACTTCCCATTCTATCTCAGCACCAGTACCGATAACGTGACACTATTTTAGCATAAACATGATTGAATATGCTATAGATTACAGTATTTGTAGATGATGATGCTGGAAAATGAGGTGTCATTCTCATTGAATGATATTGTATTTGTATATTCTGGATATGATTCATACTGTTTGTTTTATTCTCTGCTTTGCAGTCCGCCACCAGCAGATGGAACCAAAGTACTGATTTGAAAGAATTCCTTATAGTGAACAGGCAACAACCATCAATGGAAAACATTATACTGAAGCTACAGCATTTTAATGCCAACTTTACACACACACACACACACACACACACACACACACTTAAGATGCAGTCCCTTAATCATGATCTCCTCCTGGCAGAAAATGAATGCAGTGTTCCCTGTGGGCCCAGAGCCAAGATTGGCAACTTAACACAGACAGGAATCGAACCCCACTAGCCCAACCCAGGCAGTGTGAACTAAACAGCCATCTTCCTGACAGACCTGCAGCAACAAAATGTTCAATTCCTAAAGTCAGGTGGTTTGAAATATATCCAATAAGGGCGCTGTGACACTCCCCCCCCCCCCCCCCCCCCCATGACTTTGTGCAGAGGTTTTTACCCCCAGTTGCCACAGGTGCAGGTGAAGCATAAATTACAGTTGCACACCCCTAGTGGTCATTTCTAACACCACCTCGCTTCAGAAATTCAGCTTTTTCAAAGGTCACTAACATTAGTTAACAAGCCTGGTAAGAGAATGGTGGTATTGTAAAACTGTTTGTATTAACCAGATCCTTGAAAAGCAACAGGAAACAGAAATGCTGTGCACGGTTTGGTCGCAAAGTTAATTACACCACGCATGATAACTGCGGTTACTCAGTCAACGTGTTAGAAACGGTGACTCAAACTGCTCTTATTCCAAGTCTGGTAGACTTACAACGATGTATGTGGTCGGGTTATTGCACTTTAACGCGTAGGTGTTAGGGCAGTTCACTTTGCTCATTACGTTGTTTCACTATTGTATGAGATATGGACTCGCATTGCCGCTGATGTCAGCAGTTACAACCAATAATCTGGCAAAACACAGAACAAGTATAGATACAGCAAACAGGCCTGTGGTAATAGGCATTCCATTGTTAACAATAGTGTCCATTATTAAAATGTACTTCAGTCAGCACATATATGTGCATGATAAAGAACGTTTCCATACTGCACAGCAACTTACTTACATATACACGTTCTAATCGTACCAGGGCGGTTTTAATGCTGGGAAAGCAGCTGTGTGACTGAGAAATGTGTTTCAGATTTCCTGGAAGGAGAGGCAAGCAAACTAAGACCTGCAGAATTTTGGGAAGAAATCAAGGGTGAAATAATTGGACCCACTTTATTTAAAAAGAAACATTAGCTGGTCACAAGGGAGAGTTTACAGAGTTTCCACACCCTATATTACAGTAGATCAGGGGGTCCATTCTATAAATCAAAGTATTCTAATTAAGAGCCATTGGGGGTTCCACAGTAGAACTGGATGCTTTCTATTTCAAACCCCCTCAGCCAGGGGTTCAGTATATAGTGCAAAGTACCATTCAAAAGGAAACTGTCTAGAACAAGCACACATGTAATTCTATTGTATCATAAGCCTGTATCAAGTGTGGTTAAATATGTTGCTGATGTGAGCTCTGTGGAGAACCTAGACAGTTGAATTATCCTTTCCTCCTCTTATGTCTCAGAATGAATCAATGACCACAATTAAGTGTGTACACCCCCCCCCCCCCCCCCCACACACACACACACACACACAAGCATAATAATATTGCAAGCACAAGCATCTGTTTAATATCCTACTGAGTGAATCATTCTCTGTTGCTGTTTCTGCAGAGAACATTCTTTACCAGGCTTACTAATAATGTCCTTTTTCAACCTGCTTCTGAAAAGGCTCCTTAAAGATATATTTCTAAAGGGTGTTAGGTGTATAACAGCGGTAGCCAATTGTGGCCATTCCACTCTTGGACCTTGTCTAATCCATCCAGACCCTGAAGTAGGTAAATATATAATTTTACTTGTTAAACCTGGAGTAGAACGGCCCTCCAGGACTGTGATTGGACACCCCTGGTGTATATAATAGAAATTACTGTCCTAACACTGTCAACAGGGTTTCCACCAATACAGCCAGGTATTGTGGGAGCTTTCCTCAATTATCACCAACTCTAGTTCATTCAATGGAAATTGGGATGGAAATCTGCAGCAAGAAAAATAAAATAAAATCATCTATTTTCAGTCTGTTCCTGAAAAACATAAAATATTGGGCAAGGAAGCACCTGCCAACTGAGCACCTGCTATCAACCCTGCTTCAAAGTCTAGCAGATCTACTATCTTACTCATTGTTATTGAATCTGATTTGCCACAGAGAGGTTCCACTTTGCATAACAAATCAATCAGTCGTTTGAGGGACAGGTCATTTGCAAAAAAGAATGTGCTATACATGGCAGTTTTTGTCCATCCTTCTGTATGCTTACTTTTTTTTGTTTTTTAAGAACGTCTTTTTATTAATCTCTGTAGCAGTTTTATTACAAGCATCTGAATACGCGTTTTAGATTACAAGAAATGTTTCAAATGTATGGATTTTCTCATACATTTGAATAATGCACTGTAATATAAATTAGCTGTAACTTATCATCTGTATATATCAGCATCACTATGAAACTTAAAAGCTTATAATGACTAAGGAACACAAGAAACTCACACAAGAAACCCGTTTCAGGGTGCCTCATAGTGAATTCAAGGGTAGTTGACACGTTGTCACTGACTTTCACAAAGACTTTCTGTATTGGAACATATTCTGCCATTGGGTGTCTTCTTTACAAATGACTAACCTTTACTGTAATGAAGAATGTACATACTTTGTTACAAATTGGTATTTTTAATTTTATTCAGCAACAAACTTAATCAACTGAGCACTATTTCATTTTCTGTTACTTCAGTAGCCTGCAGACAGGGGTCGCTTTCAGACGGTTTATTTTCTCAATAAATAAATACCCTCCCTCCATTAACACTCATTTGTTTTCCACATTTACATAACATGCTGTGTGCGTGTAGGATTAAGTCCGAAAAACTCGTCGCAGTAATTTAGAATTCTAGACGTTTTGCGAAAGAGGGAGGGCTTCGTTACAACACCATATGTACACCTGAAAAAAGAGGATACTTCTTGTAGTTTATTTTTATTTATTTTTTCAGTTTACCTTGAGCTGTCAAACTTTTTTTTTTTTTTTTTTTTATTTTGTCAGCGGAAATGATGCGAGATAGCGTTTTTTCCGCGCCTTAGTTTCCTTCCTGGAACTTTTGCAAACTTTTTTTTTTTTTTTTTTTTTTAAACGCCTCCAATATGGGACTGAAGCACACAGGCGGCTTTTCTTGCAGGTAAATGTCATTATTATTGATGTATTTACAATGTAATTTGGTTTCGTAATGACGTAATTCGCTGTAACTTGGAAAATAGCGACTTTCTGGAGTGCGGTGGCATGCACTTAACGCCTATTTGCTTAAAAAAAAATAATAAAATTAATAAAATAAAAGTGTTTGTAATGAAGCAAAAGGTGAGCGTCAGTGCCGCATCAAGCACAGTTTCTCTGTCACTGTGCAATGCACAATCTTAAACGTGTTGGGTGCATGTCGCATTGTTACACGATATGCCGCTGTTTTATACTGTAAGTACAGTTTGTATCAAATAAGACACCATACGGCTTGATAATGTAGATTTGAAAACATAAATGTTAAGCAGACGCATATTATATGGGAACCTTACGCTGTGCTGTGTGTCTACTGTGTCAAACGTTACGTTAGATGCACACTATTTACAGCGTCGTGTTTTTATATTAAGCAAGTTATAGCAGACACGTTATTTTTAACTTATGATATGTTTGAAGACTGAATAAAACTAAATTTTCCGTAGCCTCCCCGGCCCGCTTCACTTTCCGTGGTGTTTTTCTTTTGGTCCTTCTTTTTTGAGGTGATTGTCTCTGCATTGGGTATATTTTGTACACAGCATTGACAGGATATTAAGTTTCAAAAACTAGGGTTTTCCATGTAGGCTGCGCGTTCTTACAGTTCTCCGACGATTATGTCACATCAGACCAAAGCCGGTCTATCCATTTGGAGCCGGGCAGTGAATTAGTAAGTAGAAGCTGGGTCTCTTGCAGAATTGAATCGCTGCGTAGCGAGGGGTATCCTGTACCCTAAGTACTTGTATGGAAAGAACTGATTATTAATCAGTGACAATTATCATTCTATCCGTTTCTCTGTTTATTTTTTAAACGGACTCATCTTCAAGTATGATAATTGTCTTCACAGATGTTGTGGCCCGGTAGGTTCGTTTTGATAGCTGTTTGGTAATAAAAATACGAATAATGAAACTACTTTAGTGTGTGTGTGTGTGTGTGTGTGTGTGTGTGTGTGTGTGTCTATCTATCTATCTATCTATCTATCTATCTATCTATATATATATATATATATATATATATATATATATATATATATATATATATATATATATATATATATATATATATATAATAGTATAGTAATAGGATACACATATTTCAGCGGCTGTGTTGTTATTTATTATTAGGGTCGTGTTTTTATAGTGATCGTGTTTGGAGAATTTTATTTTACCAAAGCTAGTCTTTGGGTTTATATTTCACCAATTTGTTGCCGACGCGTGATTGACTGCAGACAGATTTAAGGGACATTAAGTTACAGGCTACATACTGTACGGGGAATGATTTGAATTTTGTATTAAAACCACTGATTTTTAAAAACCTACATTTATTTGTTAAGTTTCGCCGGTTTGAGTAACTGCCATGGTGTTAAAATGCATGCAACACAGGTTTAGACCGACTTTCACCATTTTATTCTGAAGTTTCGATTGTACCCGTGCTATACGTGGAATTAGAAACTCGAAGTTAACGTTACAGTTATTGATTTCGGTGTTACAGAGTTGCTTAGTTTTAGTTTTTTCCCGTCTGGTTTAGTCTGAGTACTTCATTTCTCATTGCCTTACACTTAGAGTAGCCAGGCCTTACTGATGTAGGCTACTGTATGTAGTGCTACAGTGTGCAACTTTATATTATAAAATTAAATCAAGCCTCTGCTATATATGTTCTCTAATAAATTGAAGCTCGGTTCATTCTGCCTCATTTGATCGACATTTAGCAAAGATTTAATGCACATGGTAAATCTGTTTCATCAGTAATCTTCGTGTTTTATAACAGACATGAATCATTGTATTCGGAATATTTTTTGTTGTTGTCAAATTTAAATAAAAAAAGAAATGCATTATTAAATGAATACACCTATAAACAGGTTTACGTTGTATACTGTCTTGTCTCTGAAATGTGTTGAGCACAAAAAGTAAACTGAGAACGATAGTCAGGAAGTAAGGATGGGGTGTCTTGGTTCGATTCTGAATCAGGGTCTTTTGTAGAAACACCTGGGTGGTACAGATCTGTACTGTCTATTTTCTAGTCCTGTGTTTCCATCTGTTTTATTTTCATTAAAAAACAGTTTTCAAGAAAGAAAAAAAAAAGCACGGCACAAAGTAGTGCATGGCTTCTTAGTAATGTCACTTATAACCGTTCACATCTCTTATAATTATAACTAGTTGTGCGCATACATATGTTATCAACGTGCTTGCTATAGTCTCCTTCAGTGTCATGCAGTGACATGCATGTCAGAATCCATCTGTGGTTACTTTGACCTATGTAAACTGCTGTTCTGTTCCCTACATCTTGTGACCATTGTACAACCCTTAATTAAGGTTGTAAAATTGCTATGCCTGTTTGCTTTCTAATTGAAAGCTGTAATGTGCCACATGCTAATAATTAATATGTAAGTATATCATCCTCAGGCTTTCAATGGAGTCATATACAATGCAGTATAGATGTGGAGGCTTTGGAGTTTAGGAAGGACAGTAGACCCAGTACAGTGAGATTCCTGCTAGATGGTTTAGCGAGTGAAATAAATGATTGCGTCATGCCGTGTTAGTTCATTGTACCGAGAGCGTGTGCAAGTCCTGAAATAGCATTACCGTGCTTTTTTTTTTTTTTTTTTTTTTTAATTTGCTGTGTTTCAACAGCATGCACTTTTGAAATCCTTTTATTTTGATAATGAAACATGGTTCATTGACAATTATTTAGTGTGTTAGATACCTATACATTTAGACTAGTTCATTATAGCCTGTTTGACTTGGGTTTTATTTTTGGGTCAATCTGTAAATTAATGGCAGTTGCTGTAATTTACTAAAGCGTAGAGATTTTTTTTTTTTTTTTAATAAACATGACATTTAGAGGCTTATACATTTTTTGCATGTGTAAGTATACTGAATATGGTTGGGATGATAATTATTGTAATTATATTGGTTACTTTATAGTTAAAATAAATGATCACTGGTATGGTCTGATATTTAATCATTAGATACCAGCAGAACTGTGACAGATGAATAAGAAGACCCGTGCGTGTGACATTCATATATTAACTTGAGGTTCAGAGTGAAAGCTTTTTATTATCCATTGACTGCATTGCTGGAGCTTGGATTTTTGAATGCCACGTAGCACGTTTTCATTTATAGATGATCGTTTCTGAAAACTGCCACCTTTTCTAAGCATGATGGGTGCTAGATGATTGGGTGCTCACCCTGCCCTTCAAAATTCCGATTTTAATTTGGAATAAAACATGATTGGGTGATTTATCATATTAATTTCCACTAAGGTAAAATACAAAATGGACCAGCTTATCTTTAAAATCGTATGGAAAAACCAATGCAATGGCATGGGCTGACCTGAAACATGAAGCATGTGATTGAATGGTAGGGTGCAGGCGAAAGCAACAGTGACTGAGGTAGCACAGTATTACATTTGCTTACATGTATGCCATGTTAATATGAATAAGCCTTGATATAACAAGTGCATAACCAAGGGATTTTCATCTGTTTGACCCTTTGCTGAAGAGTCCAACCAGTAATAAAATCCGTTATATTGTTCTGAACACAGGCAGAGACAGCACAGAAGCAGGGGTGGGGGTGGGGGTGGGGGGTGGGGGGGGGGGGGTGTGGCCTCTGCCTTACAGTGTGCCTTTATTTTACAGCAAGACATTACAATATGCATTACATTCCTTGCTATTGCCGTTTCTTCACGGTAAACAGTGGGCCATAGACTAATTTTCATAAAGTAATAACATGAGGTTTACTTGTACCTTTTTGTAGATGAACAAGCAAACGAAAACTGAAATTTAAAACAAATGTGGAAATGGCGCTGTAAAAAGAAGGGGGGAAAAAACGTTTTGGTTCTCGTTTATTACATTCCACACAACAAAGTCGCAACAAAAAATATATAATATATACAGTCTATATATAAATCACTACGCAACAAGTTGGGCACTGTTTAAGCAGTGCTTTTCAGAATGGTCAAACATTGCTAGTTGTGCTTTTAATCATTTTGTTTTGAGCTTGTCCTCTGCTTGTTTTTTAGCCCTTAAATAAATATTTGTGATACCAGATGAGGTGGGATGGATGTGATCCTGTAGAAGCTACTTCACTGGCGTCTCTGCACTGCCTTGCACAGTCCCTGTAGTGGTCTGTGCCAAACACGTTATATATAAGGAAAACTTGATGACTCCATGACTAACAATTAAGTGGCTAACATTTTAGGAAATGTTGTATAGGCCTGCACAATATCCTCTGGGGAGAATATACAACCCAATCAGGTGATATTATATACACATTATTAGCATCTTCAATGACAAACTTCTCATTTTACAACAGAGATCGTGTAGGCCCCAGTATCTCCACTATAATATTTACATGGGTTGTACTAAAAAATGGAAGACCTTTTATAACACCAGGGCCAACCATGAGTAGCTGGGAAGGAGCTGGCTTGATGTGAGAAGCAAAGATGTTAAACATTTTCTGAAATGGCACATAATGATTCCTCAGGGATTCCTGGCTTCCTTCGGGGAAGTTGGGGTGGAATTCAGCAGGGATGTCTGTTCTCCAGAATAGCTGACATACATTTTTGTTTCCTGTGAAACTTTCACATGGAGAGGCAGCTTTTATACATTACAGAATGCAGGTATGGGATATGCAGGGCAGTCACGTGAGGGACGAAAGGTGTGTGCTACATGTACACATGTCGAATTTCACTTCCACTGTGGCCGTGACTGCGTGCATGTATGGTAAAAAGCAAACATACTGTGCATTCTGTGTCATATTGATGGAAATGATTTCCAGTTTGAGATTTTGACCTCTCTGTCAAAAAAAATGAAAAAAAATTTAAAAAAAGCATGTGAAACGATTCCCTTCCCACACGCTGCCAAGAAGTGATAAGGGCGGCCCTGTACGTAGTGTGCTGTGCGCCGGCTGCCTTGATGGACTGTGACACTGTAACCCCATGCCGTCGCCATGCAGAGAGAGAGATTCCCTGAGCCAGAGGGCTGTCTGAGGCAGGAAGTGAGCTCTGTGCCCCAGGATGCTGAGTCATCCACAGGCTGGCAACACTGATAGAAGCATGAGCTCAGGGGCCTGAGAGGGGGGTGGGAGGAGCACGTTCACACTGCAGCTGAGAGGGGGGTGGGAGGAGCACGCTCACACTGCAGCTGAGAGGGGGGTGGGAGGAGCACGCTCACACTGCAGCTGAGAGGGGAGTGGGAGGAGCACGCTCACACTGCAGCTGAGGGAGGTGGAAGGAGCACGTTCACACTGCAGCTGAGAGGGGGGTGGGAGGAGCACGCTCACACTGCAGCTGAGAGGGGAGTGGGAGGAGCACGCTCACACTGCAGCTGAGAGGGGAGTGGGAGGAGCACGCTCACACTGCAGCTGAGAGGGGAGTGGGAGGAGCACGCTCACACTGCAGCTGAGAGGAGGGTGGGAGGAGCACGCTCACACTGCAGTGCCTGTTTTTGTTTTGTGTATATTTACATATTTAAAAAAAAAGACAAAACAAATACTTCAGTAGTAGGCCCAGTAATATGTTAATATATGAATAATAAATAAATAAAAACAGTATCAAAATATATAAACTTCATAACATTGTCCAATTTTGAAAATAAGAATAAATGCACCATGCCATATGGACTTTGGGAACACACGCTTAGGAAAGGGTAGTCAAATATCAATATGCGTACATGATATACTTCATTTGTAGTGCATGTTAATGATGTATAGTTACACTTTTTGTTTTAGAATACAGGGTTTAAAAAATAAAAATGATACTCCTCTATGCGCTAACTATATCCAGTTGTGTGAGGATAACTAATTACAATTTAACAAATCAGCAGCACTGTAGAGAAGTATAGTCTTCTCTGCGTATAGGAACACCTCATAAGGGAACACTTTGGCTAAGAGAACACCCTTGTGGTGAAACAGATTTTTCCCATTGTAAATGCTCCGGCTAAAGGAACAGGAACTTCGCTTAAAAGAACACCTTTTCGGCATTGCTAACGATTCGAATCACAGATGATACAGGACTGTTTTGTAACGTGATAACTCATCATCATCAGACTTAAATTCATATGGTTTATTCAATCTTTCCAGAACCGCCGTTTTTGATCATTGCCATGTTTTTTATTTAGATTTTCCTCGAGTGCACCTCATCGCTCGTAAACAACTAACAATTAACGTTAGTTTGTCTGTTACTTTATTATTATAGTTTATCATGACAACTATTACATATTCATTTATTTATTGATTCATATTGTGTCTGGAGGTCAACTCCGTCTTAGAGCACACTTCAGCTAAGAGAACACTTGGCTTGCTTCCCGAGGGGTGTTCTCTTAGCTGGAGACGACTGTATTAGTATATTTTAAACTCTCGTCTTTTAGTGACTTCACTCCTATGAGATAAATGGGTGCTGCTGCTGTGTGTTATTAAATAACGTCACTTTGTTACATCACCACCCCAGCCATTACAGGGTGCTTGTACCATCAGGGGTGTGCAGTTTTTGAAAAACTTGTTGTCCAAGGGACAAAATTCTAGAAACATCTACATGTCCTTCTTAAAAATCTATTGTGGCGCATCCACTAAAGGTGCTCATGTGAGTGCAGGATGTGCCCTGTAGTCTGGGGATTGTAGGTTCAAGTCCAGGCTATGTCAGGAGCAGTGAGCTGAGGATACAGATAATAATTGCCCCACTAAATTGGGGAGAAAACCAGGGTAAAAAAACTGGAGATGAGTAAATTTAAAATAAATAAATAAATCTACTTGCCCCCTGCTCGTCACACAAAAAAGTAGATTATAACTTATAGGATTTTGGTTTTATTTAAAGTGAACACAATTAGTGATTAACAGGGGTGGCTCTAGTCTTGTAGCTTGAATGGTTCACTAAATTATTCAAGATACACAAAAGGTTCCCTGTGACCCAACCTCACCTCAACACATGTATTACATACTTTAAAGAAATGTTCCTTTCAATGAGTTATTCTAATATAAAAATAGCTTCTGCCTGTTTTTTCTCCATTCTCTATAAGCTGAATCCAACTCGAGATGTACAGGTGCTCCAGTTTGTTGCATCACAGATACGAAATCATTGCCAACTATTACTTCTGCTTTGTGGAATTCTGATTTTTCTTGAAGTTTTCAGTTTTGTAACTGCTGAACCCCAGTTATCCCAGAATCTTAACATGATAGGGTATGGGGAATTCCTTTTCCACCCCCAGCACTCCCCCAAATTGTATTTCAAAAGCTTTGGAGAGATTGCATATTACACTGTGTATACTGTACACAAATAATTCTGGCTCTTCTATGTGAACAGTAAGCATGGAACAGTATAAAGACTGAAACCTGGGCTAGTGCATGAAATAGCCCTTAGCCCAACACTGCACACAGTGGCTTTCTGATTTCTTTTAGTTTCATTTTTAACCATCTGTTCAGGATTCCAGGACTGGGAGTGTTAGAGGCAAACGAAGCACAAAGACACCACTGCGAATGTGGCGACAAATCTAAACAATGGTAATGAAATAAGTGACTGTAGGGCTCCTGCTTTTTCATTAGCAGCTGCAAAGTGACAGCTTATGAATAGGAGGTGGAGGACAGCATTCCAGGTGTGAATTCCTAGAGCACAAAGAAGAATTACTGGAAGTTTTGATGGGGTGCTGCAGATTGAAATACCGTCACGCTTGAACACACCCATACACTTGTGGGTTGGACCTCCTTTTGACTGTAGTTTTATTTCATTTGGTGATTGTTAGACCCTCTGTGTGTATTAGATTAGGTGATACATTGCGTTAAAAAAATCCCAGTCTGCCCCACATTGTTCTTGCAAACATCAAGCCTTACAGTCTGTCAGTCATAGGATCCTTACGTTGGCTCTCGAGATCTCAAACCACACTTTTTCACCACAGGGAATTTCCAACAGCAACAATGAAAGAAGCAAAAATGGGGGAAAAAGTACCCAAAACCCATGTAGCAAAGGCCCTTCAGAATCTGCTAGCTCGGTTCCCTTCACAGGGGCTGTTTCTCGTAATGGTGTGTTGCTCAATTTTATTTGTTTCCTTTTCTTCAGACATATTTTGCTAATTTCATTTCTATAATAATATAGAAAGTGCTCTTTCTTCTCTAAACGTGTCAGAGAATTCAGGAAGTGTGAATTTTGGAGTGGAATTATTGACGTGCTATTTTTGTAAGTCAGGTCAGTTTAATCATTTTTTTTTGCTCTAATGTGGAACTGGTACCAGTAACAAAGATACATGTGATTTCAACATATTTCAGGATAACTTTTTATAAACCAATATTGTCCCAGTCACTGGTTAGCAAGCCTCACATGCATGTTTCTTACTTCAACCAGATAAACGTCACCGTTACATCGAACCAGCAGACAAACAGAATTCATTGTCAGTTACAGTCCTTTTATTAATTTGTTTTACTACAGTGGTGGACTTTTTTTCAGTCAAACCATTATAAAGTATTGATTAAAATAATGTGTTAAAGTCACAATTATTTGATAAATCGTGCATTCAGTCATGTCATTCAGATTTCAAGCAAATTCAGCAAACCTTCGGCAAAATCTCATATATTATAGGTGGTAGTAAACTAGTGGCTTGGATCATGGCTATTTAGAGGAGTGGTAGGTAAATGCTGACAAATGTGGACCAGAGTTAGCTTCTGAGTTCTAAATGTAAAGCCACAGCTTCATTAAGGAAGATGTGGGTTAATTACCAGCAAGTGCAAGCCCCTTGAGACTTGTTATTTACAGTGCAGTTCAATCCAGTGGTTCAGGAATCGATAGACACAAATTATTAATATCATAGTTTCCATTATTACTTGATGAGAGGATCAGTGCAGTGGTGATAGTGTGTCCTGACTTCAGTGTTGTTCTAAAGAAAGATATCAGTAGCATCTCACAACATGACTACCCAGTACAGCTGATCCCTTTTTTTTCGTTCCCCTCCTGTCTAGTCTTCCACAGCTGTGCTGGTTACTGCAATGAATGGCAACACTATCCACCAAGGGACTACTTCCACTTCTGCCGGTCAGCCCAGGGGCTGGAAGGAGTTCTGTGAGCTATATGCCATTGCTACGGCCCGGGAACTGGCCAAGCAGTACCGTCTCTTCGTCAACGAGAACCCTCAACAAGATGACCTGGCGGCTGAAAACTTCTCGCTGCAGTTCATTGACCTCTTCCAGCAGTATTTCCGCAATGAGGTGGGAGAGGGTGGCCTGGCCATGACGGGGCGTTATAGAATCGTGCCTTTCACGGGGGTGCAGGACTACCGGGAAGCAGGCAGGCGCTTTTCCGATGGCCCGCAGTTGTTGATGGCGGTGGTGACGCCCAAACTGGACCAGCCAACTGTTCCCCGGGACCAGGATAAACGGGAGAGGGGGGCCTCCTCCTCCACTGACACTAATCCCTCCACCCACCTGCTGACTAAAAGTTCAGAGGAGGTGTCTGACGCTGCTTTTCCTGGGCCTGACCAGGCTCCGAGTTCTTCCTCTGCAGACGCAAACACCACACACTTTTCCATTACCAGTTTGCGGCAGAGCGTGCGGGGGATCTTCCGAAGGAAAACAACCGAGTCTCTTACCGTCACTGGGTCAAGCGATGTGAAAGACAGGGGGGCCTCGGGCACAACGGAACAGATTACAGCCATGAACGCCGCAGGACAGTGCTGGTTTGACAGATTGACCAATAAGTGGCGTCCACAGACTGTTTCTAGAGGGGTGGAGAGCCGCGAGAGCGTGAAGGAGGCCCAGCTAAAGTACCTCATGGTGGACGACGCCAGCTCGGATACGCAGCCCTGCTGGAAGTGCTGCAGGCTGCTTGTGCGAAAGGCTGGTGGGATGGAAAGTGAGGGGTACCAGCTAGAGATCTTTGACCCTCCAAAGGTAAGCTAGCAGATGTCTTGCATTCTCATTGTGTTGGGACATTGGCTTGGCAGGTAGTGGTTAACAGAAGAAAAAGAAAAGTTTGATCAGATGTCTGTTTTATCTTAAACGGTTATCCAAGTGGGGACTCCAGTAGAACTGGACAGCAGTCCAGTCATTGATGGATCTTGTCTTGATTTATTTGTAGCTTGAAGCAATGTGTTGAAAAGATCATTATCATAGAGCTGTCTAGAAAGCTGGTGTTCCATGGAATGTTTTTACTGGGAGACCGGCTAGCATTAGCAGTCAATGTCTTGTCAATTAGTGAGCCTGAAGTTTTTCTGATTGAGGCCGATAGCTCTGCCCTGTGATCTCTCAGAGCAATCAGATCTGTTCACTTTGCTCTGATATTGCTTTATCTGCATCTGTACACAGTTTTAAACGCAGTCCTGTGCTTGTTTGGTCTAAAGGGATGCTGTGAAGTGTGTTTATAAAATAATGTGGAGGTATTAAGACCCTTTATTTGTATATATTTTTTGAGAATGTTTTTGTTAATGATTGTGGTTGCTGTGCAAACAACACCAGAACGGCCGTGTTTATAGACAATACCTAGAACAACCATGAGCGGTCAATGTGACCATCGTATTAAAAACAGCATAAATACAGTGGCTCTCAAAAGTATTCACCCCCCTTGGACTTTTCCACATCCATGTTACAACATGGAATCAAAATGGATTTAATTAGGAGTTTTTGCCACTGATCAACACAGTGTCAAAGTGAAAAATAAAATCTACAAATTGTATACAAAACAGAAAATAATAACAGTCTTTGCTAATTTGGCACAGCTATCAACAGTAACCCAGGCTTCTGCACCAAATGCTCCACAGGCATATACTAGTGCAATGTAAGCTTCTAATTCCTCCAAGGGCATTGACCAGGGATCGTCTTGTAGTTGTCGGTGGGCTTCTGCTTCACTGCTACGCTGTATGTGGTGAAGCGTATCCATGTCAATTAATAGGCGAAAAGCACTCAATGCGCTCTCATCAATGTTATGTTTTGTATATGCTCTGGGCACTGGAACTTCCCTCAAAATATTTTGTTCATTACCAGCCTCTTGAGTGCTAGGTGGTGCTGGCGCTACCGCTGGAGAAGCGGCTGCCTCAGGTGAAGTAGTGTTGGATCAGGTGCAGGGGCTGATGCAGGTGAAGTGGCTGGCATCCTTGTAGAGGCTGCCTCAGGATTACTTCATCTCCCAGGGATCCCCTGCACCCTCTTCATGCACTCGGTCCTGGCACTTTGCTGGCATCCTCCACACTGTCACCTCTGCTGGAAGATTCATCTTTGCAAACCCAGTTTGCTTCAGACCATTCTTCATGGTCCGTCTCTGCTACATCAGAATCGTTGTTTGGTAAACTTTGCAGTAATTCAAAATACTGCCGTCATACATCTTCCACGACATTTGAGGAATGCAGACTGATATAATCAATGGACAGCCGGGCGCCATGAGCTGTCAAGGATGACTGATAGGCTATCAGGAGGCTCACTGAAACATAGAAATGTCAGAAGACCTCTCACTTGAGAAATGCAGACTGATATAATCAAACTTCAATACATGGTGGCAAGACCCGACTGATAAATACAAATAATACTGCAACATTTCACTGTTATAATATGTTTTATATGTAGCGGTCAATTTGAGAGCTCCTGGTCGGAATAGGTAGTACAGTAATTTATCTCCCTAATTCTATCTTTGTCAGGGTAGTTGGTACATATATTTAGGAAAAGTCAGGAAAGCGCAGCTTTGTTTCTTAAACACACACAGCACAGTTTAAATTAAAAATCCAGAAACGGTAAAAAAGACCGCCTTGGTCGTTCTAGTGTTCAGGTCTCAGAGAGATGCCTGGACTTGCTGTTGTGGCTCAGAGGAAGCTTGTTCATTCTTCCCTGGTCCAGGTGTGGAATACAATACGAGGCTATAATCTAGGTACAGAGGATCCAGTAGAGCAGTGCTCTTGGATTTTAATCATTTGCTCTCTCCTCTGTACAGTATAACGTACATGGGTATTCATGTTCAGATATTCTTTCCAAATTGAAATTAATATTTGGATATTCCTGAATAAGGAAGGAAAGAAGCATTCTTCTGTACAGGAGTGAATGTGTGTGTTGTTTTTTTTTTCCAAGGTGCTTTATGCATTGGTTTCTTTTGCATGATATATTTTTTATTTGCTCGCCCACTCTTACACCGGCCACAAAACCCAATTACCTGTGCAGGGCCTTTACAACAGCAACCCCAAAGAGCTCCAAACTGCTTGCTAGTGAAATGTGTTCATCCCTATTATTCTTTGTTTCTGTTTCTAGTTTAGTCTTTCTTCTTGTGTGTTATGTTTTTCTTTATTTCTGTGTTTTTATGTGGGAAGCTTCAGGACAATTTGTATCATATTGTTCAGTAGCATTCATTTGACAAGACCAAACGTCACATGTTGTGGAAAGCTTTCATTCCCCTGCAGGTACAGTTGTGGTTTTGAAACAGTGCTAAAACTAACAAATATGAGTGATTGAATCAATGGAAGTTTGTGAATAGATAAAAAAAAAATGCAAACACAAAGATAATAAGCTATTGTATAATAGTGAACGAAAGAACAATCCGCTGAGTTTTGAAAGCATGGCAATTTCACTGGGTTGTGAGTAAATGTTGTCTTTGAAGCTGGTCAGCTCCAGTGCTGTGCTGATTCTTCCTCCCACACATTGTGCTGTAACATTTCACAGATATACTGTTTCATTGTTGTCAGTGATTGCTGTAGAGCACTGTACAGGATCTACACAGGATCTTCTCTGCCCGAAGCTCTTGTGCCTGCTCCTGTTAGGAGTCATTAGCAGACCCTGTTGCAGGATAGCCAAGAACTTGCAGCGCTCTGGTTGCACTGAATCAGTAAAAGGTGTTGGCTGACACAAGTGTCTTTCATCTCTCCCTTTTTAAACAACGCCGGCGATTACAGCCTGGCTTATGGGTAGCATGCAGAGCTGCCGAGACGAGTGCTGGCTGATTCGCTTTTATTTCTGTATTGTATCATTAGAGCTTTCCCAGGCCTATATTTGGGCATGTGCTGCAGACTGTTATCAGAGGGATGCGGAGCGCTGTGTTTTCCGAAGTAGATAAAACCCTCTCGGACGCCCCGCCCCCTTGCCTTAACAGTGTGCATGTGCACAGTCCGGAGAGAAGGCAGAGGAAAGGGAACCAATAGAAGCCAGTGTTCTTTACACAATGCAGGGAAACAGGGTTTCCTTTATTCAGCTCTGACTTTACGACCAACATGCAGGGAAAATTGGACTTTTGACAAGCAGTGGGGCAGAGAATAAAAGAATCCTGCTATACACGTTTGGCTTTAAATACCTTTTTACCATTTGAGCCAGGTGTGAAAAATACACACTGAGCTCCACCTGCACAGCAAATAAAGAAACCTCAAGAGCATCGTATCCTCTGAGTTAAATTGTTTTGCTGTGCTGAGTGACAACGACCAGTTAAGTTTCTTCTTGTACAGCTATGGTGGTTCTTTCATTCAACTTTATGAAGCAAAATTTGACAATTCTAGAAGGTGATGCGAAACTTTTGGCTATAGCTGTACAGTGCCATGTATGATATAAAGTGAGGCTGCCAAGTGCAAGAAATGCATTTCATTTAGTGCTGCTTGTTTAGACTGTAGGAGCAGCTTTGGTGGTCGAGCGAGCAGATGTATTCACATCAGAGAGCAGCGATGCAGAGAACTGCACACTTCATTCACAAGGAACTGACTTGAACATTGCTTAAGACCCAAGGCATGCAGGTGGGTCGTCAGGCAGGGAGCTGAAAAAAAGGACTGTGTGAATGGAAGGCATGTTCATGTTTGAAATTGAACAGAGACCTGGAGCAGGCTTGCTTGCCAGTAAGTTGTTTCCAGAGGAGGATGCTAGCATGCAGGATGGCTGGCTGTTTTTGAAAGGGCCAGATGTGTTGTACAGTACCCTGGGGAAATCCTTTATTAATTTATTATTTTACTTTTCGTTTTCTAGCTAATTCAAAATGAATGAATATTCAAATGCATGTGTAAAAAAAAAAAAAAAAATAAAAAAAAAAATGTTGAAAGAATATTCAGAGATTAAAAACCTGTGTTCTTCCCATTTATGTAGGTATTCATTTTATTAGGTTCTTAGATAAATACCATTTTCATAATCTCTGGCACCAAGCAAGTAGACATTTAGTAAACCAACCAACTTAAATCCACTACTTAACTCTTCTCTGACGAGTCATTGTCATAGACAGCTCTTATCTGTCCTCTGCTGGATGCGAGAACCCTCAGCTTCCTGCCTGTTCTTTGGACTGGTTGAGAAACACAATCCTCGCTCTTCCTGCACACACTTGATCTTGCTCTGTCTCTCTCTCTGAAACACAATCCTTGCTGAATTCCTGCACGCACACTCGATCTCGCTCTCTTTCGCTGAAACACAATCCTCGCTGAGTTCCTGCACACACTCGATCTCACTGTCTCTTTGAAACACAATCCTCGCTGAGTTCCTGTGCACACTCAATCTCGCTCTCTCTTTCTCTGAAACATAGTCCTCGCTGAGTTCCTTGTCACACTCGATCTTGCTCTCTTTTTCTGAAACATTCTCGCGGAGTTCTTGCACGCACACTCGATCCCGCTTTCTCTTTTTCTGAAACACAATCCTCGCTGTTCCTACACACACTTGGTCTCGCACTCTCTTTCTCTGAAACACAATCCTCGCTGAGTTCCTGCACGCACACTCAATCGCGTTCTGTCTCTTTCTGTGTTTCTTTTTCTGTAGTCTGCCCCCCCTGTCTGTGATGGGAATGGGGTGTGACTCATTTTCAGTTCGTTCTGGTGAGTCTCACTTGGCATGAGTTGTCTTGTTTGTAAAGGAGCCCTGATGGCATGGCACCATGGGAAACTACGCAGGTGAACCTGGCTTTCATGTCTCTTTTGGCAAGCATACCGAACTCGCTGAGTTTCAAGATTCTAAAGTTTCGAGATTCTAAAGTACTATTGGCTTTATACGGATCTACTGGTGGGTTATTAATGACCACTCTGCTTTCTATGAGAGGATCCAAGAGGTACATAATATTTGCAAATACATATGCAGGTCTCCGTATTAGTCTTTGAACTCTGATTGATGAATAATTCATTCAAATCAGCAGTTATCTTAATTTAGACTATGCGCAGTGGCTGAAAGTTTAATAAAAACTGATTCTACACAAGTTGTGAGAGCAACAGGTAATAAGTATTTCTTTGCCAGTTTTTTGGGCTCGGACAGTGCACCAATCACTGCTGGCATCCCCTGTTGTAAGATTGGAATCTTGGCAGCTGTGAGTCGAGGCCCTTTGGCACTGAAAGCAGGAGGATGCCTTAAAAGGAAAGGTAATTCAGAACAGAGCTCATAGCCTTGGGCTTCCCTGCATTAGACACCTCAGCCTCATTAAAGGATTTCCCCATAACCTTCCAGATAACGTTGAAATAATTGCACAGTTGTGAGAGTTTGTCTTGTTTGGTACTTTTTTAAAAAGCCATAAACAGGAAAGCAGAGCCATGAATAAAATGTAATCTTAGAGTAAGTAATCAAATCAGATACGTGTTATTTGGTGATAATTTCCACAAAGAACAGCAGGCCTGATTTGATCACATGCTTCAAGAGGTAAAAGGCTAGTGCAATGACCCCCTTTTGGAGAGATTAATGGTCATACTGTAAAATAGTGCCTTTACAAATAATGCTTATGATGGAAATTCAATGTTTAATAAACTCTTCAACACTGCAGACCTTTATACAGAATAACTCCATACCAGCTAACTTATCCAGCATTGGATTTATGTTTCAGTATGCAACACTGGAACTATGTAACTGGTTATCCCAGGCTAGTGTTTCTGTAAAGTTATGAGATAACAGTGAGACCAGTAGCCAGTGGCTTGTTGCAGTAGTTGGTACTGCTCCTGAATTACATAAGAAGCAATGTACACTGTACATAGTAAAGGTGTGATATCTATTGAGGGGTTCTGGGGACAAGATGAACCACAAGAGCAAAGCTTGGAATTCCAGATTTGCAGTGTGTAATGTGTCCGTGGTGAAGAATAAACAGAATAGAGATAACATGTAAAAGTAGCAAAGCTAATAATACTGTCACTGTTGTTCAGTAGTGACTTCCACTCAGAACCTTTGTAAACCCTGCAGTGTGTGTGTGTGTGTGGGGGGGGGGGGGGTGGGGGGTCTTCTTTCTCTAACCAAGACCCTGGCCTGTCCTTCAACTTCCGAAATCAGATGTTCTGAAATCTGTCACTGAACAATGTCCCGGTCTATAATAGAAACATCAGCCGGGTCTGAGTTTCCAGAATGAGGAAGCTGTATGCACGCTGATAAGTGATGCGTGAGAAAGCCTAAATAGAGGGAAGTCCTTGCTCCCAAAAATGGCTTGTAGGAACCAGATAAATGTGTTTCTTTGACTGTGGGTCAGGTTTCAAAACCATTTTCATTTCATTTTTTTTATTTTTCTGTTCTCTGAAGAGGAGCAGCTGTCACTTCATCAGCTACTCCATGTAGCAGAGCAACCCTGTAGCACAAAACTATACTTACTGTACTCCCATGCTGCTGGTATTTTAACCAATCATGCATGCCCCAACAGTGTAATGACAAACTTGCAGGATCTCTGCTGTGCTGAGTTAGTGGAGCTGCAGCTTTAGTTCCGTGGCAGTGGTTTTTGGCAGCTGTGGGTCCTTTGTTTGACTTGAAACTATGAGTTGAGGTTTATGCGATTGGCTCCCTCACAGACCTTCACCAGTGAATGCATTGTATTGTTACACACACACACACACACACACACACACACACACACACACACACACACATACATAATCTCCTCTGAAAAAAAGTAATATAAAGTACTGTGTTGTGGCTTGCAAATCGTAGAGAATGTTATGTCTCAAATCTCACTGGGGATTGTTAACTGTCGACCCCTTTGGGATTGGGAACTTTGACCCTGTACCCAATAACTTAGGCCATTATCTTCCAAATAAATGTCAAGTAAGGATTCTGGGTGGGAAATAATGTTTTTTTTCTCTTGTGCAAAGGGAATGAAACAGAACCGGACACCTGCCCCTCTGTCACAAGTCCATTAGTAAATGTGCTGTGATATCAAAAGTTTAGCTTTCTTTTCATGAGTAGGAGAAACCTTTTATAAGCCTGTTTTTCCATTTTTAAACCAAATAAATGCTTGCTTGTTTACCATAGATAAACATAATGTATCATAATATGCTGATAATTAATTTCTTCCTCATTTCCTGTGCTGTCTCAGTTCTTGGTGGTGTTTATTTTCTATGGAAAGTACTTCCTTATTATTACACTGCAGATCGGAGTTCTGTTTTGGAGTCCACACTATATTGTGTGGGTTACATCTTAAATTGAGAATACAAGTGCAAATTAAATGGCATTAAAGCTGGAAATGGAGGACTCTGTCATATATAAAGCTCCACACTACTAAGGGCCGCCTAGTGATGTAGTATATTAGAAGTACATGGATACAGCTGTACAAACTTTACATTATGAGTTTTCAGCCTTGGCATTTGCAGTTGCCATGCAACAAATGTGGCGCAATAAGAATGCAGGGGCCTCCTGTTAGTAAACACAGAACCTCTGTAACAAGCCAGCAAGCAAAGCCAGAACATCAAAATGACCTCCACATTTCAAACCTTGTATTAAACAAAGGATTCAACAACATTCTTACCAGGGAGTTCTGTATCAATATTAAAACATTCTAATTTAAAAACTTAGCCACATGTGTAAGCTTGACTGGTAGTGCAGCTCCCCACACTAACTGGTTGTTGGCCACGTACATGAAAACCGGGTCCATGCTGCAGGGAAGTGTTCAGGTACACAACGATTTTATACAGCTCATTTAATATCACATCATCAATGAATCTAAATGGCAATGTTACTCTTTGCTGAGCTGCTATGAAAGCAGGATTTACAATGCAACATTTAGTATTGCTTGCAAAGCAACAGCTTGCAAGCCTGCAGTGAGTGGATCTGTCTATTAGATGCTATTTGCAGAAATGTCTCTTTCTTCTGTTTTTATCAGTTTCCTGTTTACGACAGCTCTAGCTGTTCTGTGTCTTGAGTGGAAAAAAGATGCTGGGTACAGGCTAGGTGGCTGTTTGGGAGATGTATATTGTTGTGCTCCTTCTAGGAAATTATTGGTCTTGTCTTGTGTGTGAATAACATGTTCGCCGTCTACACTTTTACAAAGCTGTGGTTAGAATAATAACCAGCATTTCCATTGACGAATAACAAAATATTTGTGCAAGACCTCTGTTTTCACGTTGGTTTGGTTTAGTTGGTTACCGACTTACTATCAAATTGTATTGGGTTCCAATTTAAATTAAAAAAAAAGTAGCAGATCATAGTTCAAGTCTGTATCGGTATTATCTAAAGTGATCACTGTGAGAAGAATACCTGTGGTTGATGTATAACCCCAGCGACTGGTTTCACAGTCCCTGACTACGGTTTGTGAAATGTCATGGCCATGACATTTCTATTTCCTACAATTAGAAAATACATCATTCATTAACAAAACACCAGAATATCTACTTGTCAGCAAAAAACACAAAAACAAATTACAAAAAGACTTTAAATACATCCTTTGGGGGGAACAAAAGGTACAGTATACATAACATTTAATATCCAAGGATGTCTCAGACAGTCCTGGCCAGTTGTGGGTGGTTATTATGTGCAGGTATGACTAATCAAAAAGCAACAGGCTGTGTAAACAAAGTCATGTACAAATGGCAAGAGCAAACAAAGGCAATCCTTATAAAAAAAAAAAAAAGTAAATAAAAAGAAAAAAACTTGAAAGAGAAAGTGTTGTATAAACTGTTACCCTACCCTTCCCAACAGTATTTCCTCACAGTTGTCTTTTTCTTTAGTAAACCAGACCAGTGGGTGAAGCTGATGTGTTTTTTGATGATTTGGTGAAAAGTCTAATTTCCTGCTTTTACTGGGGGCTTTATCACATCGATTGTGCCAGTCTGGTTCATGTTGAGTCAGTTGCGCCTGGCGTTTGCACTTTGGGAAGCCCAGACTGGGACACCTACAGACGTGACTCCACTGTTGTATCATTTACCCACATGTCTCTGTGGGTTAGTGACCCTCTCTCCTAATTCCGTCATTAAGCATCACAGCTGCAAAACACTAAGTAATTAACACAAAAATGAAAAAGGACTCTAAATATCCTCATAGCCCTTAATATCTCTTGTTCCACAATGATGCAGAGCACTCACCAGTTTATACACAGCTGTTTTCTACGATTCTTTCAGTTCCATTGCTAGTGTTACACAGTACAAGATAACTGTGTCTCTTCCACATGCAGTGTCTATCTTACTTATTCTATCACCCAGGAAGTATGCACGCAAGTAGAAAATACTTTTTTTTTTTTTTAATTTTAAAATGACATATGTTAGTTTTAGATAAAAAAAAAAAAAAAAAAAAAAAATCAATTACGCATAAACTGTGTTCAATAGAGAGGTCGCTTTTATCTCTAGACTTCCGTAAGCTTCCAAGAACGCTGCCCAGAATTCTTGGAACGTCGCTGGGTTTGTGCACGTTGTTCACGATTCAACTCTGCGAAAAGACTCGGGGGTTGGGAGTGTACAGAATTGGGTACACACATTAACTCCAGATATATTGGGCTGCTTGTAAAAGGAAGGAAAGATTTTGCAGTTTGTGTTGGCATCTGTTCAGTGAAATCCATCGTGCTGCTGTAGCAGCAGCTGGAGGTGGTGGGTTAGAGAGAATCATTCTGATGAGTGATGTATACAGTTCGCTTGTCTGATTTGAGCAATCAGGACATTTCAAACCAAAATGAAAAGACCGCTCAGCCTAGCATTGAGGTTGATGCTGCACGGTTTCTTTCAGGGATTGCATGATGCTGGGATGACTGTCATGCGTAAGGGATGGACACACATAGCATAGCTGTTTGAGCCATCCCAGATTTTACTGTGAGCTTCATAAGCGTTTTCCTCCCCATGATTTGCCAAATTGGGCTCAATTGTCTCTTGCAATGCTTAGCACACAGTTAAACCAACAACGACTCAAAACTGCTATGCTCATGGGAGATATTTCCCTCCCTGTACAGCATTAGGAAGAGTTCCAACCAGGATCTACAAACTGGAAGGGAAAAGTTTTTCCAGGACACTGCTAGCATATCAATTTCAAAACATATCACCGGCTGGGTAACAGTATTTTAAACTGCAAAACTACAGAGTTGAAAGGCATGAGAGCCTGACCCTGCTTGAGCACTGTCTTTTTGATCACACTGAAATAATCAAAGCAGCTCGCTTGCTGTTTTCACCAGACCTGTATGATGTGCCAGAAACAACTTCAAAACATGATAACACAATTGAGTGAGCATTCCAGTTTGAAGTGTGACCATTGCCCTGTGCAGCGTATGTATAAACCAGCAGATGTTTTCCTAATTCATTTAGATCGACATCATACGAAGTAAACAGATTCTCATGGCACATTTTTTTGTGACTTTTTTTTTTCTCCATAGTAATTATGGATTTTGTCTGGCACATTTCTCACCTCCTACAGTGACGCATCACTCCATAGAATCTAAAGCATTTCCAACTCAAGATTGATGTGAATATAAAATAATAGAAAACATATTGACTGTCTAAAATGTTTCCTGTCTTTAAGATCTGCTTGTATTTTCACTAAGGATTTTTTTTTGTTTAATAACATCACTCACAACAACAAAAACTGAATAGTGTCCAAGAGCAGTGTAAAACTGAAGGAACACAAAGCCACTTTTTCAAGAACAGTGGCTTGAAACCAGCTTCCAGGAGACCGGGAGATCTAGTTTACTTAATGTTGCCAGCTGTGATATGGACAATGGCAATGCATTCTGGGGTTGATTTGATATCAGGGATGGAAATAAGACTCCTATTGCATAACAGTTTTATTACATTCCAGGTTTTATTACAAGTTCGATTAGCCATAGTATGTTTAGGTAACTAGCTCAGGTCTGTCTTCCTGAACTCACTCTAAAACCAGGAAAAATTATAGAATTAGCTGCTTAGAAATATTCCAGTGTACCTACTAAATAAATAAATAAATGCTGGGGGGGGGGGTAGTAATTGCAAAAAGTAAAGCTGTTACTTTTTTCCTCTGAGCATAAAATACATGAAGAGGGAACAGCGTTTCGTTGGGTTACTGTTGTTATCTGCATCGAGAAGCCATAACCACAGACTTGTCTACCTGACCTTGTTTAGCAGTTTGGAAAGTCCCTATTTTGCAACTCCAGTCCTGGTGCTGCTGTGAATTAACTGAGGATCTGCAGGAGAGTTACTGAATCGGACTGATTTGCTATAAGGAGGCCCTAAAGAATCTGCAGAGTTAAAATGTCAAAAACGGAGGTTCATCTTTGCGTGTGATTTTTTTTTTTTTTAAATCTTTTTCAGGTCTTGTGAAGTGAGCCACAGCTCACCCTACTGTAAGCGTTGCCAAGTGGGGTCCATGCGGTTCTAGATACGCACATTTTGATTCAGCTTATTTTAGTACACACATTTGTAACACCCTCGGACTTCAAACCACAGCAGGAGATTATTTTTTAAATTTATTTACACATTTTAGCAGGCGTTTTTTTGCACATTTGACCACCACTGAATAACTTAACGCTGGGCTCTCGACAAATTGCTCCTGAGCAAAATGGGCTTCAAAGAGCTATACAATAAGACTCTCATTATTTAATGGTGCAGGTAAATAGTTTTATAGGGTTGCTCAAAATGCAACATGTTAGCACAGAAATACAGAAGCAGTGTGGTAACACCTTGTTATCAAGACTCTTTTAGCTTAAAGCTGGACAGCTCTGACATAAAGCAACAGATGTCTTGGTGCAGGGCTGGAGGTAGGACTGCATAGCAGTTTGAGCCATTCCTGATTTTACTAGGAGCTAGCCTACAGAAACCCAGGAGATGAAAGGCTCAGGTGGAATGTTAATTAATGCATAGAAGTCAAGTTTGGAATGGCACAAGCTGATGTACGCATTGTGGGAGCCTGACATTGCTGCTGTGCAACAGGAGCTCTCTCTGTTACCCTGGCACTGTATTTAATGTGCATTAGAAAACAATGCAGATTTTAAATGTTTAGGGTTCTTTTCTTTCTTTGCTGCTCATATCCAGAATTGCCAGGAGACCACAGAAACATGTAGGTGTTTTTCTTTTCTTTTTAAGTTTGCAATACCATCAGTCTCTCTGTGCTTTCAGAAGCAATGCGGACCACTTGGCAGATATTTGTAATTTCATACAGTACTTTCACTGTCTTTCTGAAACTTTATCGCCAGGGAGGGGAGAGGTTAGGGTGCATCCCCTGCTGTTATTTTCAGCACTTGTTTGATTCATTGTTCTTCGAAGGTGCTGATATGACATGGCTCTCTGCCTTTTTTAATCCGATTTCTGCTGGTGAGAAAGAAGAGTGATCAGGCAAGGAAGTTTATGTGTTTGTCATTTACTAACCTCAACTTTTTTCCGTCCTGGGTCAGATGAGAGAGAGAAAAAGCAGCTATTAAGAAGTAGAAGCGGTGACATTACCACAGCCCCGGTGCAACAAGGCTGAAAACACAGTTTCTTATTTTGGAAACTGTGTTGCTGGGATGGAGCGAGCTGTCTTTTGATTGGGTTGCATGGAAATGTCAGAGGAAAAGCCTCACTCTGATTGGTAAACTCTGACTTGATCTCTAGCCTGTGTTGTGACTAAAGAAAAAATAAATGTTGTGTGGCTGCTTCCATTCTCTCGCACTTTTTGATGTAAAGATGTATGTATTGATTGATTTATTGATTGATTGATTTGTAAAAAGATTATTTTTAAGACAAGGTTGGTTGTGGCAGCTGTATGTACAGGGTGCAAGATAGAAATACCTTATTAAAACTACTGTATTTGTGACTAAAATATAAATGTATTAATTTCTTGTACTAAAAATAAAAAAACCCTGAATGTTATGTACCAGTTAGACTGTATAGAACAGGGCCAATTATCTTTGCATATCCATTTTGTACAAAATGCTTCATATGATTTAGAACAGATATAAAGATATAAAATGTGTTGTGTTTTTTTTTTTTTTTATTGCTGATTGCTGAACTTTTTTTCACATTTTGTTGTGCCTCAGAGTTTCATGCATTTAAATGAGGATTTTTTTGCCACTTGTCTACCTACCATGTTCCACAATGTTAGGGGGTAAAAAGTTTTTGTTGAGAAAAAAAATGATATATTAAAAATACAAAACTGAAAGATCATACTTGGATAAGTCTCCACCCCCCTGAGTTAATACTTGGTGGAAGCACCTTTGGCAGCAATTCCAGCTGTGAGTCTGTTGGGATTGGTCTCTGCCAACTTTGCACACCTAGATTTGGCAATATTTGACCATTCTTTACAAAACTGTTCAAGTTCTGTCATGTTCCTTGGGGAGCGTTGACGGACAGCAATCTTCAAGTCATGCCACAAATTTTTGATTGAATTTAGGTCGGGGCTCTGACTGGGCCACTCAAGGACATTTACCTTTTTGTTCCTTAGCTACTCCAGTGTAGCTTTGGCTGTGTGCTTTGGGTCATTGTCATCCAGAAAGGTGAACTTCCATCCCAGTTTCAGCTTTCTTGCAGAGGGCAGTAGGTTTTCCTCAAGGACTTCTCTGTACTTTGCTCCATTGATTTTCCCTTCTATCCTGACAAGTGTCCCAGTCCCTGCTGATGGGAAACATCCCCATAACATGATGCTGCCATCACCATGCTTCACAGTAGAGATGGTGTTCTTTGGGGTGTTGGGTTTGCACCAAACATAACGCTTTGCATTTAGGTAAAAAAAAAAGTTCAATTTTAGTTTTGTCAGACCACAAAACTTTTTGCCACATGGCTACAGAATCTCCTGAGTGTTTTTTCGCATACTTCAAAAAGGATTCAAGGTGGGCTTCCTTCTTGCCACCCTACCATACAGGCCAGATTTGTGGAGTGCTTGGGATATTGTTGTCACATACACACTTTGAAAGAGTCTTGGCCATAAAAGCCTGTAGCTCTTGCAAAGTTGCCATTGCATGGCCTGTATTCATTCACAAAGGAGGTTTTTAGTTGGATGGGTGCTTACAAACACATGTGTATAACCATGAGGTTGCATGCAGCAGGCAGTCTGTAGTGAAAGGTAGTTCAGTGACATGTTTATGTACAGTCCTGGTTTACAAAAACAACTAGACTAGTTTGTGATTCCCTAAAGTGGTGAAATTTAAGATCAAGAGAAGCAAGGGTGACCATTCAAAACACCGCCAACACCACCACTTGCATCTGAAGAAACAGGAGCAACCCTGGAACTGTGCTTTGTTTCATTAATGGACCCCATACAGTCATAGTCTAATATCACACTGTGTGTGCACTTCACAAACACCAGCTTTAATCGCAGCCAAATGAAGGTCCTTGGCCTCGATGCACTCATGGGCCCAGCACTTTGTCTGCCGCTGTGTGTGTTTGTGAATTCTTCAGTATTAATCACTGTGCTGTTTTTGAGACCTGGGCTGTCTCTTCTCATGGCTGTATCAAATGTGTCGGTATTTGATGTGGAGAGATGAGATGTCTTTCTCAGCCCTGCACCCTGCCCCAGTTCTGAAGGTCGCTGACACACACTGATTAAAAGGGGCAGTTTTAATCGCCTGCCTTGCAGCCTTTGAGTCTCCCGATACCGTGGAAGAATGTCTTTCATATTAACCAATAGAAGGGTTCCTCAGTACATAGGGGCATGCTGCAGGGTTCCTTTGGGGTGCTTTCAGCATTAGGAGTGTCTTACCCCCAGACAACCTTGCTTTACCCGTGAAGGCAGCTCTATTAAAGTGGACTTCTGCATTTCGTCCCTGGAGGCCTACAGGACGGAATTAAAACCAAGCCCTGGTGAGCAGTAGTCCACATCACAAAACCACCAGCCACGCCTACGTCTTTCAAATACATATCTTTTAACATTACACTGTATTTATTTTAATGAATACTATTGTTCATTTGGTTGAAGGCATAGACAGTTTGAATTATAGGCATTTTGAAGACAGTGAAACCTGTGAAGACAGTAGGGCTGGGCTCCAGTAATATAACATTGTCAATAATGTAAAGAGATAATGCATTACGAGGGCCTGCATAGGCTTTATCACAATTGTCTATGTGAGATCTTGATGTTATCGTGGGACAGCGTGTTGCTATGACAAGCCTAAGTGATTTCTTAGAAATCACACATTTACAGGTGAACGTCTTGCATGCCTAGCCACTGATGAAGCCTCCAGATAAGAATTTGAATTATATTTCACTTTTTGCAATCTGAAAAAAAAGAAAGTGTACAAAATTGAAGACGTAAGAAAGAAAAGGTTTTTAAAAAAATCTTAATTTCAGTATGTTTTGGCAAAAGCCCTTCATCAACTGTTTAAAAAGAATAGTACACCTTTATAAAAGTGTGTGTGTGTGTGTGTGTGTGTGTGTGTGTGTGTGTGTATATATATATATATATATATATACAGTACTGTGCTAAAGTTTTAGGCAGCTGTGAAAAAATGCTGTAAAGTAAGAATACCTTCAAAAATAGACATGTTAATAGTTTATATTTATCAATTAACAAAATGCAAAGTGAGTGAACAGAGGAAAAATCTACATCAAATCAATATTTGGTGTGACCACCCTTTGCCTTCAAAACAGCATCAATTCTTCTAGTTACACTTGCACACAGTTTTTGAAGGAACTCGGCAGGTAGGTTGGCCCAAAGATCTTGGAGAACTAACAACAGTTCTTCTGTGGATTTAGGCAGCCTCTGTTGCTTCTCTCTCTTCATGTAATCCCAGGCAGACTCGATGATGTTGAGATCAGGGCTCTGTGGGGGCCATACCATCACTTCCAGGACTCCTTGTTCTTCTTTATGCTGAAGATAGTTCTTAATGACTTTCGCTGCATGTTTGGGGTCGTTGTCATGCTGCAGAATAAATCTGGGGCCAATCAGATGCCTCCCTGATGGTATTGTATGATGGATAAGTATCTGCCTGTACTTCTCAGCATTGAGGAGGCCATTAATTCTGACCAAATCCCCAACTCCATTTGCAGAAATGCAGCCCCAAACTTGCGAGGAACCTTCACCATGCTTCACTGTTTCCTGCAGACACTCGTTCGTGTACCGCTGTCCAGCCCTTCGGCGAACAAACTGCCTTCTGCTACAGTCAAATATTTCACATTTTGACTCATCAGTCCAAAGCACCTGCTGCCATTTTTCTGCACCACAGTTCCTGTGTTTTTGTGCCTTGTTTCCACGTCGGAGGTATGGCTTTTTGGCAGCAAGTCTTCCATGAAGCCCACTTCTGACCAGACTTCTCTGGACAGTAGATGGGTGTACCAGGGTCCCACTGTTTTCTGCCAATTCTGAGCTGATGGCCTTGCTGGACCTCTTCCGATTGCGAAGGGAAGTAAGCATGATGTGTCTTGCATCTGCTGCTGTAAGTTTCCTTGGACGACCACTGCGTCCTCAACGTTGCCCGTTTCTTTGTGCTTCTTCAAAAGAGCTTGGACAGCACATCTGGAAACCTCTGTCAGCCTTGAAATTTCTGCCTGGGAGAGACCTTGCTGATGCAGTATAACTACCTTGTGCCTTCTTGCTATGCTCAGTCTTGCCATGGTGTATGACTTTTGACAGTAAACTGTCTTCAGCAACCTCACCTTGTTAGCTGAGTTTGGCTGTTCCTCACCCAGTTTTATTCCTCCTACACAGCTGTTTCTGTTTCAGTTAATGATTGTGTTTCAACCTACGTATTGAATTGATGATCATTAACACCTGTTTGGCATAATTGTTTAATCATACACCTGACTATATGCCTACAAAATCCCTGACCTTGTGCAAGTGTACCTAGAAGAACTGATGCTGTTTTGAAGGCAAAGGGTGATCACCCCAAATATGGATTTGATTTAGATTTTTCTTCTGTTCACTCACTTTGCATTTAGTTAATTGATAAATATAATCTATTAATTAATATTAATGTCTATTTTTTAAATCATTCTTACTTTACAGCATTTTTTCACACCTGCCTAAAACTTTTGCACAGTACTGTGTGTGTTTGTGTGTATATATATATTTTTTTTTTCTCCATGATCTCTGATCTTTTATGAGTCCACTTTTAATTGGATACGAAAGCTGTTCTTATTTGTTTGGACATATGGATTTAAGAAGCACTGTGATGTTTAATGAAGTAAGACATTTTTGGGACAATTTCATCATGAATGTTGTGTAACATGCCAATACAATTTTATTCAATTTTGACATCGAGGCAAATATAAATACAAAAATAAAACTTGTATTCCTTTGGTACTCCTTTATAAGGTTATGGTGATGCAATAACTGTAAGTAAACCACAATATGTTTTTTTTTATTCCTCAAGAAATGTGTCCTGAAGAGAGAAATATAAAATATGTATGTGTTTAGGTAAAAGTGGCCTAGCAAAAAAGTGTATTCAACTTTAGAATTATTTTTGATTAACAATGCTGTAATTTTTAATAATAATGACATAATACATAATGTAATTATTTTTAGGGCTATAAAGTGGCAAAAAATGTCTTAGATAAAGAATACGTCATCTTAAGGGAATCTGAAATCAGTACACCTGCCAAAAACCAGTAGGCTAACCTTAAAGCAATTTGTGTGATTTGTCAGACCATCCCTTCATAGTTTTGTGCGTACGGACGCATGTTCGGAGGCCCAGAACAGCAGCCATTTGAGACTCTTTTGTGGTTGATAGTGTTTGATAATACAAGCCAACCCAACTCGTCAGAATCTACAGATCAACCCTAACACTTCACTTTCTCTGAATAACCCTCTTCATCTTTTCAAAGCACCTTTAACCCCAAGACCCATTGCCGGTTTCAAATTCAGCGGAAAAAAAAAGAAAAAAGGCTTCAAAGGAACAGGTGACGTGGCTTCTGATCTTGACCTACTGAAAACGAAGAACTGTGAAGCAGTTAATCAACATTTAATCTAAACTGAGAGAGCTCAGATACTCAGATCATTCAGTACATTATACATGTGCTTTGTTGTTGCTATAATAAAGTGAATTAATCTGTGTTTTGCAGTGTTGGGCAAACACCCTACTAGTGTTATTAGCTTCTGCATTGCCTCTTGTGTTGCACTGTTTCGAATGTGTTGGTTGCACTGTTTCATTGAGCTGGTCCCTAGATTGTTCTTCTTTGTGAGTTTGACACAATCGATAGGTTTAAAGAGTAGAATTGAGCTTGAATTTTATTCAAGCTGGCTAGATTCTGTCCATTGCTAAGGGACACACTTTGTCATAGCTGAATTCCCTTTAAACCGAAAGAGACAGTACACTGCGCCTTCCGATGGGAACCGGGTCGACGTTGCTTCCCGCTATCATTCCAGTGACTCCCAGCTCTGGGATTGCTCTGTGCTTTTAAGAGTGACCTCATGAGGGACTTCAAAGCGATGGGCAGACCTCAGCGCTGCAGGGAGCGCTCACATAGAGCCCAGTGTTTGGCTTTGCTTTTGCAGAGACTCTCAGTTGGAATGTCACCAATGCGGCTTTCCTTTGAACCCCCGGATTATGAGACATGAGGAATGCTTAGAGCCCCTGTTGTTTTAAGATCTCTCTGTGATTTAGGGAAGTCACAAGTTATTAAAGAAGGAAGAAAAGAAAGAGTTGCACAATGGAACTTGACAGCTATGTTTGTATGACAGGGAAGCTATCACTTCTCCTTCTGTTAATTAAAAAAAGAAAAAGACGAGTGAATAATAATATCCATGTAAATGTAAATGGCGGTGTACAAAAGTAGGGAAGATTCCTCAAGGGCTTCAGCACACTTTGTTTTATATGTCAGGGAGCATGGAGGATCATGGGGATGAATATCAGTGGCAGAGACATGCTCAGTGGCCCACCATTTGGGTTGTTCAGTAAAGACTGGAATTGAAAACAGTGTTGCACAATTATGATTCACCCTGTATAATAAACAGAACAGCAGTAAAAATATTAACAGTACATGAATAACATGGAAGGGCTGTATTCACGATAGGCTGCTGTATATTCTTATAGGCGTGCAGTTGGATTGCTAGCATTACAATAAAATATTGTAACCAAGGGCGGTGCTTTCCAAGACAAGGTCGATGTTGTTTGTACAAACTTATTGCATGTTACCCTTTTGAAATGTAAAGCACAGTTTCCGACAAGTAAGTGTGCATTGTGCCAGTAGATACACAAATAGATAGTTTTACTTACTGTATTATTACACCAGTGCTGTTTGCACCAGGTGTTATTTTTTGGAAGTGGAGCAAAATCTTAATAAATCATTAGTTGTTTTTTATTTTTGTGAGAAAAGCGGGAGGGGATGGGGGGGGTCGGGTCACGGACATTCCGAAGGAAATATGATTTGTTTGGTTTCCTAATCTCCCACAGTGACAGCAGTGCTGCCCTTGTGCGCGCTGTGCAGCGTGGTTATACATGCAGCTCCTTCAAACCAAGGGTGTTGGTCTTTTTCTCATTTACAAATCAATGCAGTTAGCCTTTTATGACTAAAAACTAAACTTTGTCTCAATCCTGGAAGTGTTACACAGTGCTGGGGAATCCCCTGTTGCATGTGTGATTTGTTTGTTTTAAATCTGAAAGTGTCTAAACACTGTGGATGTCTTTGGCACTTCAGTGCAACAATAAGATTTGTGCCGGAGTGACAACATGTCGAGTTTTGCTTTGAAAAAATGATACTGATAGCTCTTGTAATGTTTCACGAGATGTATGTTACTAACAGTCATGTTCCTTCAGTATAACGATATCAATGTGTGCATATTTAGTGTAACACTGAAAATGATTGAGGGGCACTACAGCTTGAAGGGAATGCTCACTTTGGAATTCTGGAAGTATGTCAATAGCTAGCTTGTGTTGTCAGCTGCAGTCTTTGCACGCTGATGATTTAGCAACACAACTTGCTTTGCCAAGCCCTTCTAACAAAAGCGTTACTTTTTTTTGTTTTTATCGACAACTAAGGTATTTTATCTGCAGGCAGCTGAATTCAACTGAGTAAAAAAACAAAACCAGCGTACGACATGTTTTTAAGCATGATTCATTACTGAGTGAGATGATATTTCAGAGGCCGTCGTTCTGAACTAATAGGGAGTTCAGAATTGTAGAGAGGGTTCACATAACCAGTCAACTTTGAAACATGAGTGGGTGAAAGTCTTCAAAACATTAATGACCAGGAGATGACTAGTTTGAATCAATTAGGGAATATGCAACAGTACTTTTATTTTAAGACAGCATTCTTACCTAGCCTTCACTCTTATGTGTGTCTTTCAATTTGTACACCCTGTGTGTGTGTGTGTGTATAGATATATACATAAATAAAAACAGAGTGCTCTCGTCTGTTTAAGAATTATAAGTGGGAGTGGCAGAATTATACTGGGTAAGCAATGTGCATTGAGTTCTATTAATTGTATTTTAGCAAATATGTTTTTCCTTATGTTAGAATCAGGGGGTTTATGGAGGCTGTCTGACTATCATTCACAAATGCACTAGCTTCAATTTTGTATTAATACTTCAAGGATGGAGATAAGTCTCCTATTGCATAGCTCTTTGATCCATTCCTGGTTTTACTATGAGTTTCATAACCTATACACTGTGGCTAATCAAGCTCGTATACCTGGAATAGGTGAAACTGCTATGCAATGGGAGTCTTCATCCCTGTAGTTGAGTACAATACAGTACCATGCAGATGTTATGTTTCCAGCAGAAGGCACTGCCTGGTTTTAGCTGTCTTAGCAGGTACCTATCAAAGACAGTGCTGGGCACACAGAAGCTCAGTAACCGTTGTCAGCTCTGAACTAGGACACAGTGGACACCGGTCTTGCATGACATTGTGATGTCGTGGGCACTTGAGTCCTTGTGTTACATAGCCCTCTCTGCTGGTACTGTTCTGCATAGATCTAGAGAGATGCCAGGATATGAGCTGCTAAGATAAGCGTTTCGGTACCTGTGGCTAGAATTGTATTGTCAGATTGCATGTTAACTGATAGTGCTGCAGAGTTCCAGCAGCATTTGCATCAGATTTTATGTCTGTCACATTCAAATGCAAATCCTGTTCCGATTATGTCAAAATATCATATATGCAAGCAGGGTTACTCTATTATTATTACATCACCCATGTTAAATGAGTCTGTTCATTGGCCAGGTTAGCTGGTGTTGCATTTTCAGTGATCTCATTATTCCTTAGTGTGGGCAGCTTGCTCTGGCACCCGCTGGCCCAGCTTATGGCTGAGTTGTGGGGCTGCAGCTGGTTTGCCCATGAGGTCAAGAGGTTAAAGTCGACTTGCTTGGTGGTTGGAAGCAGGATGAATAGGGTACTTTAATGAAGCTTAGGCAATTCTGCACTTTGATCATTCACTTTCCACAACGTGGCTGATTGTTTTAGAGCTCCTGTGTAATCAAAGTAGCTTATTTTTATACAAGTATTGAGACAAACACTTTTAATGTTCAAATGTTGTTCATTTTAAGTATCAGAATAAAAAGCATTGTATTACTGTAGAAACGGTATGGTGTAGGAGAGTCACAGAAATGTCTTAGAAATGAACTGTGAGCCCTGACTGAAACTGTGACCCAGGTAACATTATGATCACAAGCCCACCCGTTCTTGGGAACCAGCACTATAGGGTTTGTTCTGTATGTAATTGCGAGATGCTAAACTGCCACACTGCATTGTTTTGAAACACAGCAATTTGTGAGCGCTTGGGTAAAAAGTGAATCAGTCCTGTGAGGGGCAGCACATTTGCACAGATGTATGTGCTACATATGTGTGGTTGGTCCTTTAGGCTGTATTCTTTCCAGATGTATATAGTATTTGTTGTAAATATGCAGATTGCATTCCCTACAGTAGTGTATAAGGATTGCTGTCTCTGTTGTTTCTGTTATAGTACCACACAGAGGAGAAATCGATAGATGGAACAGCTTGTTTGTCTTTATTCTGGTTTTTTTTTAATAGTTTTTTTCCTGCCCTGTTCAAACAGAACTGAATTGTGCTATATCTAAAACATAAGCTGGTCTTCAATTCATAAGTAGGCTTTTCTTGGTCTGGTTTTAACAGCATTTAAGGGACTGACTTTTTGCAAGTAAATAGTGCAGTGTTGGGAATATGGGGGGGCCGGGACAGGCATAAAACCCTTACTATGTAGGATTAACAAAAGGGTCAGTCATAGCACTCTTCAGATGGTAATGAGCCACTTCCACTAATAATTCAACCCTTAAGTAGAGCCTCAAACACCGCCCTTGAATTGCACATATCTGTGGACAACTACTTTAATATATATATAGACACACATACACTGATCTCCATGTTAAAGTGGTCAATTTTACTAAAGCAAACGGTAGAAACATTTAATCAACACCACTTTGTTAATGGGCTAATGGTTTTAAACTGAACTGGCTGCTCAGGGGTTACAACAACATAACTTTTAATGCCTGAAAAAGTGCCATCAAAAAAGCTGCTGTCTAATTCCATCTTGATACAGCATCACTGGGCAATTGTAATTTTGTTATGTATTGATGATTATTTTTTTGGGGGGTGAAACCGTTTTAGGGACAATATTTTCATCATGGACATAAATAAAGTAACAGCTTTCTTAAAAGATGATTTAAAACCGTACGGGTCAAGGCACACCTAGAGTTTCTGTGGTCTGTCTGGCAGACACAGTTCTCTGCTAGTTGACTGCACTTTTTTTTTTTTTGTCTTGTTCAGTACTGAGAATTTTTCATTCTTGGTATGCCTTCGAGTTTTATCTGGAAGAGGTGAGAGATCAGGTACAGGGTTTAATGGATTGGGTGGGTTGATAGCAGAGGAGCAACCTGTGGATAAGCAGTCTTGTTTCACATCCCTACTTAGGTCAGCTTATCACTTCATCAGACCGTTTGCTTGTCACAGATAGCAGAGAGCTAATCCACCAGCGACTCTCTCTGTAAAAAAAAAACACTAAAAAGGGACTTTTTAAAGTTCAGAGAAAGACATTTTTCTCATGTAAGCGTTTGAGGACTTTGAGAAAAGAAGAAAGAAAAACTTAAAAGGCTCATTAAAGAAAATGTGCTGCGTGCATTTCTTTCAAGACCAAGCACCACGAAAATGTAAAGTACAGCCACGCTTTCTGTATGTCACTGCATCTGCACTGAAAAAACAGGACTGTTCACAGATTTTTAACTCCTTATTTAAACAGTAAAGTCTGTTTTTTTTTTTTTTTTTTAATAAAGCACAATGCTGATAATCATGAAACAGTTCTGTCATTTGCCCCTGACTTGACCCAGGAAGTGATTTTCATCATATTAATGCAAATGCTATACATCAATATGTACATTTAAGTTATCCATCTGAAAATCACACTATGATAAATGACCAAAACTTGATCTTGAAACAGGATTTCATACTGTTGTCATTTTCATATTTTCTTGTCAAAATGAAATCTTTCATGTGTTAGGATTTTTCACATACTGTACACACGGTTTATTGTAATTCAGTTGACTTAAAGGGCTAATGAGGGATGAATGCATTTTTTAAATTCTAGTGCAATGTACACCTGATTTACAGATCAAATAAATGCTTGGCTTGGGGCTGTTCCATTGGTACGAACAGTGGGGGATCTGTTTAAAGATTACATTACAACTACATCTTTCATTTTATTTTAAATACAGCCGCTCGCTCAAGTCACGACAGTTTGGTTTTGTTCAAGTCCCTGGCGTAGATTTTCAGCTCCAAATCATCCTTGCAGAATGAAAAAAACACCAAAAAAGTTAGTAAAAACCAGAAATAAACAACTCGGGCATTCCATGTAGACGTAAATAGCCATGTGTGGTTTCGTATTGTCTTTAGAATTGTATGTGGTGTGTTTTTTCCTTTGAGAACAAATTGTGCTAATGACATTTTGGTGAAAGTAACTTTGAGAATTGGAGTGCAAGTGCAAAACAAGCAATAAAAAGGCTATTGATCCTGGGCCTGGCTGAGGCGTGAGAGTGGAGAAGGATAGTCCTGTATGAGGTGTGACTGGCCTGGAATATTAATGCTGAGCAGTGGGAATGACAAAGGCAGCACTGTGTGTGTGCGTGTGTGTGTGTGTGTGTGTGAGCTTGCCTGCAGCTGTGACTCAGCGAAGCCTCAGACACAGCTGCAGGCTCACACACTGTGCACTGTAGGAAGGGGTTTCCTGGCCCCCCAGGCCCTCAAGGGCCTCAGTGAGCGAGTGGGCCCTCGTGGTTAAACCAGGCCGTGTTCCTGTGGCGTTGTAGCATCTGCATTCCCTGTGGTGACAGCGGAAGCCTTATTTTTTTTTGTGCGGAATCGACTGATCATTTTATGTATGTATTACAGTGTACAGGAAATTTGAATTTCACAGAAACAGTCTGTGTGGCCTAGTCTGTCGTTAGCTGTGTCTGCAGGAGTGTCAGCGACATTTCTGTATTTTTAATGTGGGGGTGGGGGGTGGGGGGGTGGTGGTCCTTTGCATTAATTACTGTCAGGAAATGAAAGCAAGCCTGGTTCAGGTTGTTTACTGTACATGCAGTGAATAAATCTATCCCCCATTTAAAGCATATTCATTGGAGTCCACTGTATACTCTTATTTTTATTACCATAATGATGTTTCTTCTTTGTTACAGTAACTTCATTGCTTAGACTAGAGGCTTTAGAGAGATGATGGACTGTGGAAATGGAAGTGAATCTATAGTACCATTATTAAATAGGAAAAATCGAATACTCTGCATAAGGCAACGTGGTGAAGCCCTGCCCCTTCCCTGCCTTCAAGGGGAGAGGAGCTGTACTCTGGGCTGTGTTTTGTTTGGTATCACCTTGAAGTCACAGGAAGTTCAGAAGAATAATTCTAGTTCCTATATAGGTCAGCCAGTTTGCACTTGACTTGTTGATGTGCTCAAGGTTTTTCCCCCTTACCAAATTGTGAAGTGAAATATATGATGTTTTTACAAACTCACTAACGACAAGCAACCCCTTTCATTTTCTACGCATTTGATCTCAGAAATGCGAACATGTGTTCCTGGATAATGCCTTGGGTAGATACTGTAATAAGGTCACAGGTCTTATTGCAGTTTCAGCATCACTTTTGTGTTTCTTCAGGGTACTTTATCAGTTTACAGATCTCCTGCTTCCATTTTCAGAATACCTTTGCAACAGAGCATGAACTTCTTTACATTTGTTGTGCGTGTGTGTACGTGATCGTATGTGTGTGTACGTGTGTGTGTTCTGGTGGGTTTTTTTGTTTTCTGTCATCATGTATCCATGAAACAAAATTAATTGAGAAGTTAAAATTTAAGTGCTTACCGTAACTGAAGCTCATTAGAACCAACTGAATCAGCTGGCTTGGCAAACATTCTGAGTTTCTATTAATTCTTTGCCTGTGTTTCAGAGTCTAACTGTTTCCATGTTCCATCAGCAGAATTTTAAGTTCTAAACAAAAAAAAAAAAAAAAGAATGCTTTTTTAACAGTTAGTATAGCATGGGCTGCTGTATTGTGCTGTAGCAGTGTGTTGTATAGTTTTGGTTTCTTTGCAGCTTCTTATTGATGATGGTGCTCTAGAGGTGTTACACTGGCCTCATTCACATAAATACAGTATGCTGAAAACATAAGAGAATGCTCTGTAAGTAGTTGTTAACTGGGTGTATCTCTGTATAATTATTGTATGACTTGCTTTCATATAACATGCTGAAAACAAATTAGTCACGGTAACTCACAAGTTAAAGTGAATTGAACTTAGAGGACCTAAAACTGTACATAATAACATTTCAGTTACTGACCCTTTTTATGAAGTAACACCTGCTCAAGAAGGCTGTGTTATTGCCCTGTATGAGAGTCGGAGGGTTGCTGTACGGTTATTAATAGTCACTGTGGAAGTGTGAGATCAGCTCTTTATCATGTGTTTCTCGACAGGGTTCTGACAGAGCGACGGCTGGCGTAAGAGCGTCGTAGTGAAAGCCAACCTTGGCAACGTAAACTCACAGCATGTGCTGGAGCAAGCTTTCCTATTGCTTCACACTTTGAAGTGAACAACCACCCAGGCTAACCTGACACTGTCTGCCAAGTCAATCAGTGACACAGTGCTGCAGGGCATCAGTGACAAGTTCACACGTGGTCTTGTGTTGAATATTGCAGCAATGTGCCATACATCACGCTGTTTAATTACAGCTGTGGCCAAAAGTTTAGCATCACCCTGTACAATTAACTAATACAATCTGCTGAATAATGTTATGTTAACATATTGAATAACGTACTGCTTTGTAGTTGTCCGTATACGTATCAAACAACTGACACGCATTGAAAAATGTGACATTTCAAAATCTGAAACAATGAAACAATTCCTTGATGACTGACTAGAGTGACTAGAGTTTGATACTGACTGCCCTGGGGAGAGTCTTGTGATACCTTAGCCCTCTTCTCACCCCTGCCATTGTGTTCAGATGGAGAAACCAGCAGTCAGGTCAGAGCTGAAGTTAGTCAAACAAGTATTTGATCTGGTGGCTGTTGCATGGGATAAAGGAATACAGAGCAATGCTGGGGCTGATCAGGCTTGTGTTAAAACCTGGAAAGGGTGAAACTGCTAAGCAATGGGATTCATATTTCCATCCCTGCATAACACGGACAACACAAAAGTGACATGCCTACCCAGTGCCTAATGTGTGTCTTTAAAGTTGACTATATTTGCATTTGCAGCCTGCTGATTTGTACGTGTGGATTCTTGGTCCCAGCTCATAAGAGTTCTCATCTCCCAGACTCAGCCAGCTGCACAGTGTAGATTCCTTTCTGGCTTAACAAACCCTTGTTGTTTCATTTCTAATCAAGGCTGCTTTAGGGGGATTTTTGCCATTTATTGTGGGTTCTTATGGTCAAGAGATCTAGACCAGGCAAGACCACCCACACCTGCTGTCCTCTGCACAGAGAGGCCCCCACCCCAAGGAAAGGGATTTGACACTGAAATGGGGTCTGAGAGGAATGATGTGTAGGAATTCAAATTGTATTCCTCTTAAATCCTGTGCTTTAAACAGTTTACATGCTGCTCTGCGCTATGCAAACACATTACCCACAAGGAATAAACACCTGATGAAAAAACAGTAAAAGTATTCCTTCCTATCCTGCTGCCCCGATAAACAGCCTTGCAGACCGCACAGCAAAGACTGTGTGCAGCCAGGCCACAGTGAGCCACAAGGGAAACTCCTGTGTGGCTGTGCTCCAGTGTGCACAACCTGTGGAGCTGCTTTGCAGTTTGCCCTATGTGTGTACCATAGTTTACCGTGTTCTTTATTATGCTTTATCATACAACACTGCGCTTTACAATGCTTTCCTGTGCTTTACCGTGTTTGTTCAGCTTTCTTATGCTCTACTTCTGGAAAGCTTTATAAGGGAGCTGCCGATGTACAAGGAGTATTCGTTCACCTGTTCTATTTTAAATGCAAGATTTACAGGCTTGATTACACCAATATTCACTGTATTTTGGAAACAGTTCACCTGGAACTTTGCCAAGGACATTTGTCCTAATGAGTTAGGGAATGTTGTATCTATGTTGATCATGGGAGAAAAGCGGTCAGGGTCTCTAACTGTCAGACGTCATTTACACCACCCACAAGGGTTCGACAGCTTGTTGCAATAAAAGCAGTCAATCTATGTATGCAGACATTCAAGCTCACAAACCCAGCCTAGTTGAAACTAGAGCAGGACTATACCAGTGTATTTGTATAAACCTTGGTAACTGAGCGTGAAATCATTCAACTGTTCTGCCTTTTGTATCTTAAATGGCTATTGTACCTGAAGTGTCAGTATTGGTTAGGCTTCAGATTGATCTAAAGCCATTCTAACATACAAAACATGCCACTACTTTCAATGCAGTGCCTTCCTCTTTGAAACTGCAGCTCCACAGCAGAGTTCCTCAGCGGACCCCACATTTACATGATCAGGTTTTAAAATAAACCATTTCAATCCTTTATTTTGCTTCTTGCTCTTTGTAGGAAATTCATTCAAGATGTGAATACTTTAAAGAGAAGCTAGACCGAAAAGTTGCCACAGCTGACAAAGGCTCGACTATCCTGCTGAAATGGGAAGTGTTTCTTGGCTTCCTACTCTTTTGTTAAAGGAGATGTCAATTCAATATTTGAAGTTATAATAACCTCTCGCCCACGAACACATGTGCCAGTCCCCAGAGTTTTTAAAAGGGAGCCCAGTTCCGGGGCTGGTGAGACCAGACCTCTTTCCTGTATTAACTGACTCTGCATTAACTGTTTTTCTAAGGAAAGCCTTGTGGTCACACTTTAACACAGACGACCCGACATGAGCTTTCAATTAATCTGACATGAGCTTTCAATTCATCTCAGTCAGCACTCCTTTTTTATTTTATTTTTTTTCAATTTAATCATCGCCAGTGGTTTTTTACCCTGGTTTTTCTCCCCAGTTTGGAATGCTCAATTGTTATTTGTATCCCGGTTCAGCACTGCAACCCCCTGGCGACTTGGGAAACAGAGGCGTGTCCTCTGAAAACGTTCTCCTGCCAATCTGTCATTTTTCGAACACCGGATCCACAGTGTGGCCACATAGTGCCAGAGGACAACACAGATCTGATGGCTCCACTGCAGAACCGCAATTGCCCTATCGGCCACAGGGGGCGCTGGTGCGTAGTGTACTGTTTATTCCCCTGCAGACCTAAGCCCTCCCTACCCGGGCAGTGCTCAGACAATTGTGCGCCACGCCTAGCAAGCCCAGGTCACGATCGGCAGTGACACAGCCTGGATTCGAATCAGCGATCTCCAGGCTATAGGGCGCACCCTGCACTCCACGCGGAGTGCCTTTACTGGATGCGCTACTCGGGAGCCCCCTAGCCAGTACTCATTTTTAAATTGTTAAGAAAATATATTTGGAAAGATTTTCTTTTCCTTTATTTGCAAAGCACCGTTCTTCTCATCAAACAGGGTTGTAATTTTAAATTGATTGCCAGCTAGGGACAACTTTGTTCCCTTGCCAACATGCGTTCCCAGTTTTAGCCTGCAAGCTTCTCCTTTTTCATGCAGGAGAGATATTCGACGAGCAGCTAACTCTGCTCCCAGGAATATCATAAAGAGACTTGATTATAAAATTAGACAAACGTTCCTGTGCTCCCCAATGTTTAATTCAGTAGGATTTCCATAAGATTCAGACAGAGCAGAGACAGCCTCTCTTGGATAGCTGGCACCTCACTAAACCCAAATTCATTATCAAGCAGCAGCAGGAACAACACTTTTATTGACAAAATTTCTCAGACCGGGACAGTCTTTTGAATTCTTTTGAGAACTCTGCAGCTGTAGTTTGGGTTGTTGACTCACTTTGCTGTGTTTGATCCATGCCTGGCAATTGGGCAGTATGGGCTTGGGTAGTCTCGGAATCTGGCGCTTTACCCTCTTATTCGGTTTCTAAAACCAGTCCAGCCATATTTTTGTGATCAGACATGTTGGTGAAACAGAAACCTGTTTAAAACTGTCCCCTGGGACTGTCTAGGGCAGTTTCTCAAACGAGAACACCATGGCCACATCCCTCCCACTGCTTCCCTTTGATACCTTCTATTGGCAAGCATAGTGTTGGTGGTGGCACTCAATGACACCCAAAATAGTAAGCACCAAAGCTCTATGCAGACAGATATCCACATGCGAAAGGTCATTACAGAATGAGATTACAGAGAAGGCTGGCTTAAAACTGAATGAGGCAGATGCAGTAATAATCCATGGATGCCACTGGCTTTATCTATTCACTTAGCCTCTGAAAAAAAGATGTTATTTTCTAAAGAAACAGCAGCAAAGAGGGCTTGAACCCAGAACTTGTAACCTGGCTTTTCCACCGCGCTGACATGTGACACGGCAGTATCAGCGCTTTACATCTCCCAGGGTTATCATCGGGCTGAGAGGCTCACTGTCACGCTTCCTGTAGCAAGAAAAAAAGCAGAAGCTTTTCCAGGAAAAGAGAGCCCACTACTTCAAAGTATCTCTTTTTGTTTAATCATTATTTCTCTCTTTTTATCTTCACCGCGATCTGCTCAACGTTTTACAATACAAAAGAAAAAAAAATAGTGCACAAAAAAGACCTGGATTGAATTAAAACTGCAATAGCATTTCGTCAAGCACTTAATCCTTTTCGTCTTCGCTTTTCTGCACTGTGTGCTTTGTGTGGATACATGGTCTGAAAGAGTTACAGTACAATACATTTGAATATTTTTCATGCAGTGTAATAAGCATGCTAGGTTTCCGTGGTCCTGGCCTCACTGGCGCACAATGGTGCTTCCCTGCAGGGCTGCTTGGCTGCTGGACTGGTGAATTTATAGACCATCGTAAACTCGTGCCCCTTGTGTGGATCTCACATATTTACTGGTTCTCTGAGACCCGAGCCCTTCACTTCTAAACGGGTCTAAGTAGGTTTCCATGGCCACCCAGACTGTAGACTCCATAAACTAAATTGGTGTGTGTGCCTAATAGGCTTGTAATTAACACACATAATCTATCAGGGTTTTTAATGGTCACGAGGGAATGTGTAACAGTGGCATGTCAATGCCAGGGACAGTAAATCAGCATTAAGACTGAGGTGGCAGCACAAGCAGCCTGGCACATGGTTAAAGGAGCTCACGTCGGAGTGCTACTCGGGCACAGGCAGGGCTTCACTGTTCTGGAACCCAGGCTCCAGCTGGATGCTCTCGAGTAACGTTGGCAACTGCTGTTTGTTTTAATGGTGTGGTGTAAGGTTGCAGGCTTGGTGCAATTGAGAGGCTGCTGTCTCCACTATAATGATAATATGGGGATAATATAATCATTTGTCTGTTTGGGATTTGGTTATAAATTGCGCTTGTGGATCATTTTATATGACTGGATGCATTTAGGATTCAAATGAGTCGTTTACAGCAGTGTATTCACCAGATCAAATTAGTCTTTTTGTAAAATCCTACAGCAGTGCTGTCTTTGAAGACAATGTGCATTGTTTAAGGAATGGCCCAGATTTACATTACTGCTTTGGTGAAGCAGATTAGTAAAAGGATTAATAGAAACTGATGTGGAGGATTCATTGGGATAGATTGTAATGGGCTTTTACCCTTTCATTTCAAATAATTACAACAAATGAATCCACTTGTTCATTTACAGCGCTTCCACACATTTGGAGCCTCCGATTATTTCTTATTAGGTTTAGTAGTCCTTTAGATCCCAATATGTAATGCAACACTGTGATCATTGATTCATGCCACAAGATGCAGAACATGATACAGGTGCTGGTGGCTCTAGGAATCTACACAAGGGATACCCACAAGCATTCTAATATCTGAAGGATTAACAGTAACCTTTTTACTTTTTATTCTTTTAGCAAAAAATCATTGCAATTCTGGATTGCTGGGCTCTCAATTTAGCGACTGTACTATGTTTCTCAAAGATCAATTCATTAAATGAAATTACATTTATATTTCATTGTATTTTGTTGTAAGAACTGTGTCGACAACCAAAGTATATTCAAATGCATTTGTGTGCATCCAGCAAGATTTTCCAAACCCGCCTAGCACAGGAAATGCTAGTCATTGTGGAACACTGCGTAAATTATGAGCTGGCTAATTGTTTTCAGCAGTTTGGTCATGAAGGGGGTGGTTATTTTTCGCTCAAGGGTCAGAAACAATGGGGTTTCTTTCTGTGAGAGTTTAGTGACCGAATTCTCAAAATAATTCTTCTCCCCAAGGACCCCTGTGAGCTGAGCGTTTTCTGAACTTGAGAAATCCCAGGACTGTCGTTTAGAATGCGTGTGTGTGAGCTCCAGGGAGTAGCGTTGGAATGTTTAAACAGCTCTCCCAAAGCAGGCAGGGCTCACTGACAGGCTGGACAGCCCTTTGGATTTGTTGTTGTGTTTGGAGAGTGAAGGGGACAGGGGACATGGGACGGGGGGACGGGGACAGGGGACGGGGACTCTGTGTTGATAAACCATTTCAGTTTCCCTCCAAAACTGTGGTACTGGGTCTAACCTGGGCGTAAATTATTCTTTCGTTTTTGTTTTTTGTTTGTATTTACAAAGTACAGGTACCATAGGTCAACCTGTGGCTCACTAGTGCCCATCTTTAACTGCAGACCTGTCATTTTAATCAGTCTGCCCCTGGTCCAGGTCTGCATTGAAGCATTTTCTTCAGATTAGCCCAGTTGCCAGTTACTGTAGTATTCATCCAATGTGTTGCTCTGAAGGCTCCTCTAATCTCTTCCAATGGGTTTCTCTCCTGTCACAGAGCACCAGACCCCAGCTGAAGGCTCTCTGCTCTGATATAACTGAGATACGGAGGTGTAACCGGCTGGAGATGCCAGACAACATGAACACATTTGTTTTGAAGGTGAGTCTCTTCACAGCAGCACAGCCACCCCAGCGTGCTTGCATGTGCAGCATTGCAATAGCAAGTTGTATCCAGGTATCTGGGCTTGTAACGAAGTGGCCTGTATGAATTGAGAGTTTCATGTGTCAAAGTAGCCAAACAGTGTCTACAGTGAGAGCAAACTATTCATTTCTATTACGAAAAACATGTGCATTTTTTGTGAATGTAGATAATAATACGTTGCACTGCATTTAGATGTAGAGAAAAGTATATTAGTATTAGTATGCTTTTATACACTTATCAGTAGCAGTTTTACATTTTTTGTTTTGCTTTCCTGGGCTACAGCTGAACTGTCAGACGTCTTTCATAAGCACCTGTTGCTGGTAATATTGGGAGCAGGGGGTGGTGCTGAGGAGCTGTTAACAAACGTGAGATCCAGCCAGCGAGGTGCGTTTTCTTATGAAGCACGAAAAAGGAAAAACTGAAGAATGTAAGAACATTCACTAAAGAATCCCATTGTTGTAGAAAATGTAACAAACAAAAAACTGAAGAAAAAAAAACAAGCAAACAAACCAAACTAGCCCGTAAACACAGGAAATCAGATAGTTGCCTAATCTTGAAGCAAGGAAGAGGAATTTCATTCTGAAATGCAGTCTAGCCAGGCTCTGTCCAAACAATGGAAGGCTTATTATTGTACCACCAGACGCAAGTCATCGTCTCTTCTGCTACTACAAAGGTGGCGCGGAAACATGAATGTAGGAGTAAAATTCATCCTAATATTATCCGTTCTGATGTGTGACAAACTGAGACTTTCATTAATGAGACATCATTCAGACCCTGAAGGCAGACAGGTTACAACGCTATTTTCTTTATACAAAATACACCTTACTTTTGGTTCATTAACCCACCTGTGTCTGAATCAATAAAACCGAGTTTGCCGAGTAACACAAACTCGGTGGCTCTCCCTCTCTTCTGCTGCATGGAAGAAGACAGAACGCTGATTTGTCTCGCACATTATTCCTTCAGATTATAATAAGTGCTTGTCTATTATTCACGTCGTTATTTGTTTAAATTTCAGGGGCGATTTTCACAGAGCTCTTCTACTAAATGTAGCAGGTAGTGCTCTGCTGAGTGGAGGTTTCGCAGGAGTGTAACATCTGGAACAGACTGCTCTTCCAGATCGTGGGGAGTCTTTGATCTACAGTCCTAACTCGCTGCTTCCCCTGGCAAAGGCAGGGTACACCCAGGATATGATTCTACGCATTCCATGGAATTTACTAAAGCCACACTCCCATCGGGGTCTGCAATGCTGCATTAGTCATCATGCCCAGAGCAGATGGGATGTTAAATGCTTTTACTGCTTCAGTAGTTTAATATAAACAGACAGTACACCAGTCAATCAATCACTGCACAACATCCATAAAGGGAATGTTGCATTGGCTGTGACGGTCCCACGGGTTAGGTAGCCATAACCAGCAGGGGCTGTTTTTACAGTGACCAGGTGTCCAGTGAGCTCCAGCAGACACCTGCAGGGCTAGGCCTTTGTCCTGCAGAGGCTGGTGGCTCGCAGACATCAGCTGTATGAGGCCTGGGCTCTAAATAGGCAATTGGATTGGTCATTGGACATTACGAGCAGGATCGCATGCAGTAACGCAGTAGGTTTGATGTGTTGCAGAGAGCTGATGAAGGACAGCCGTCAACAAGTCTCGATAATGCAGATGTCATGTATGATGTATCAAACCGCTGCAGGGTCTTTCCTAAACCTGGATGTTCTTTATCATCAAGCTGCAAGATGTATCACAAATTAGTCTGAATCCATGCTTCTTTGTTACTGTATGCTAAACTAGACTGGTTACCACATGGTGCCCAAAGATTATCTCTTGCTGACCACGTCAACGTCTTCACATAGCCTCCTCTGACTACCTCAACACCTTGGGGATTCACTGCTCATCCTGGGAAGTGTTGAGAGGTTGGTCTCTCTCTGATCACAGAGCAAGCTGCCACCCTGCCTTGCATTCTTTAAAGTGCCATTGTTTTCATGGATCATTAAATGTGTCCTCGCTAATGACAGTTGCTAACTGCTGGCTTTGATCTGGACGGCTGCCTTTTTTTCTGTGTTACGTATTGAATGTGTTGCATACCATCAGTAATTCGCTGCCTCCTGCCTCTGGACCTCATTTGAAAATCACACCTAACACCCACTAGGACAAATTCACAAAGCGTTTGCTCCACATTTAAAAAAACAAACAAAACAAAAACACTTGAATAAAATAACGAAGAATGTTAATGTGAGAGCGCCTTCATTCATCCATTCTGATTCTAAGAAAGGTTCGTTGGAGTAAATGCTTCTGTGGGTTTGACCCGCTGTTTGGAGCAGGTCCCTATAGTTATTTAGCAGAGGGTGATTAGACAAGCTTTGTACTATCACTCTTAAGGTACAATAGTACAGTGAAGATGACCTATCTGCACAAGTCTTTTAAAGTTCGGTGTAGACAGCCCTACAGTAGACTAAGCAGGGCTCTTTAATTCCAGTAGCACACATGGTGAAGGCCAGTGTTCTGAAAACCCATGAGTAACTTTAATATCAGCCACAGCGACTGAATCTCAATGTCGTAATGCTGCTGGTTACTTTACAATACGTCGAATTGCACTGGGACGTGTTTTAAATGTGTTTTTAACCGTTTTATGTTATCGTTCGGCGATATTGATTTAATCGCTTTTTGATCAAAGAGAGTGGCACAGAGAAAGCTTTGCCACATGAGAGTGCCTCGTCCTGCCAGAAACTCCCTCGCTAGTTTTTTTTTTTCTATTTTTCGAACAAGTACAGATTCACTAACTTTCTGCTCTCCATAAGCTATTTCAGATGCATCTAGTGACCCTTAAATTTGAATTACATTTTTTAAAATGTTTTTACATGGATACATTTTATATTACTTGCATTTGAAAAAGGTGATTTTCCCCCCTATTTCTGACTGTCCCTACAATATGTTGTGTTACTGTAAATGTTCACATCAGACTTTCTCTGTGCAAATATATGTACTATTGGTAACGAGGTATTCACTTTAGCTAATGTTAGCATTTAGTTTTATTATCTAAAGCCCATGTACAGTAACACCAGGCCTCTTTTCAAGCAGGCTGTTTTCACAAAGCATCTCAAATCATTACTTTGTTTAGAATGCGTGACTTGAACTGTTTACATGGTGAAAATTGCTTTTAAAAATGTCGTTTAATAAGACGTTCTCAGAAAAAGTTAACTGGGCTTTACTGAAATAGTTTCTAATCGTGCTGTAGTGTGCACTGCACAATACAACAGTTGTCCAAGGATGGAAATAAGATTCTTATTGCATAGCAGTTTCACCCAGGTCAGGTTTTGTTACAACTTGATTAGCTACAGTGTAGAGGTAACAAGCAGACTTGTGTCTATTAAACCCAGAGTAAAACCAGGAATGAAAGTTCACTCGCTCACTCACTTTTTCTCTCTCTGTTTTTTTTTCCCCTTTCTGGTTTCCAGGTTAATCACTTCCCAGGCAGTGTCATATTTGAGACTGATAACGACCAGCAACTGAGTTCTTGGACTACAGAAATTAAGCATTGCATCAATGCAGGGTAAGTTGCCGTGGTTAAAAACACTCGGATCAGACAGGCATCTATTTTGAAACGTACCAGACCACATCATTGTGAAACATGTAGAAATAGCAGCACTGAAGACTGTGTCGTCTGCTGGTGATGGTCAGGGAACAACTCTAGAATATTTAAAGACACACCAATGTACAGCAGTGAGATTTGACAGTCAGATACAGAACTTGCATACACTGTGCCTATCGTGAAACGGTTGGCCCTATTCACAAAGCCTTAATGTCATGCATTATATAAATAATGGTTTCTTATGAATACGCTAAAATCAAGTTCCAGCACCAGTATTTAGCCAATCTACAGTACAAAGCCTTTATATATCTTCTGCTCGAAACAGTTATTAACGTTATATTCTTCAGCTAGTTTCAAAACTAAATGTTTAAATAGGCTTGTCTTTCTGTTTCTGCTTCTGTTTTTTCCCTGGTAAGTTATGGTGTTTGTTTATTTACAGGCAAGATGTGATTAGCCCTTTTGGTTTCAAAGATTTAGTAAATTGCCAAGCATTGAGAATATTGCCCATATTCATTCAATTCTATCAAGTATAAAGAACGAATAGAGATAAGCCACAGCTGGATTGTTTTTTGGGAAATGTTACAGCACTGGGGAATCACCCTGGTTTGCATCAACCACCTGCCCGTGGTTATCATGGGATTACACCTAAGAATAGGTTGGCGATGCAATCCAGGGGGATTCCCCTGTGCTGTAAAATGCTCTTATAAAATCCAGCTGTGGCTTATCCCATTTGAGTATACAGAACTCAAATCGACCCCTAATGTACACCATTTTAACTAAATACATAAAGTTTTTCAACAACCCAGTGTTGGCTACTATACATGCATGCTCTACACAAAAGCTTCCTCTTGTATGTAATTAAGTGTAATGGTGTATCTAATCCAAACAAATAGCACAGGCATATAAAATGATCCCACAGCAAGCTGACAGCATGGACTGAGCAGCCCCGCATTGCTGCAGATCCCAGATGACACCAACCTCGTAGCGGAGTTCCTGCCAGAGACGCACTGGAGTTTCAACCTGCCTGCAGACCTTCCAGTGACACGGCAGATCAGTTCACCCCTGTACCTCTGGAGTGATCTGTTTCCAGTACCCCCAGCCTGTTGCCTTGAGATCCCTGAAATGTTTACAACAGGAACCAAAGCAATGGTTCCTTCAAACAGGTTTGAACACAAGTGACCAACAGTAGTTTCAAAGCTGCAAAAAGGAACAGAGCTTGCACCTCAGTTTTGTACATAATGGCGTCAGCAGCAATCAGCCAAGTCCATTCCAATACCAGGCAGTCCCACCCACTGCACGCAGAAGTCTGTGGGCCCCCTTCATGTCTTCACTTTAGCAGATGTGTAGCCGGGTTTGAGTTGCGGCAGGATAGTACTGTACAGAGAGGTTTTTGTGAAATCCCTCAGCTCTCCGCTTGGCCTGGGATTGTGGCTCACCTGTGCGGGGAGACAGCTGTCCCGGACATCAGTGTCTTTTCAGTCCCTGCATTCACAGTGCAACCACACCAATATTCCGTTTAGAATCGGAATATTTGGAATATCTGTATTCCAAATGAACTTTACGGGGCATTCCAATTCCCCATCCTGTTCCAAATAATAAATCTGTGCTTGTTTGTGTAAATGCCTTATTTTGAATACCTGCCTTTGTCTGTCTCTGCGCTTGTGCCAGGCTAGAGATACTAACAGTGAACTATTCCATTCCACTTTCACGTAAGGAAATTATTCTGAATATTAATACTTGTGTTTTCCGTGATTTAGTTGTTAAAAATGACAGTATTCATTGTTGACTGTAACACACACTGGCTTATCATCTCAGTGTCTCAGAACTGTTTCCCAGCATTCGAGTTGAAATAACCAAACTGATCACGAGTCACCTGGCTTCTGTATTCATTGCATTAGCAGTCTGTGTGATTGAGCTGAGCCAGCATGGGTCCCTGGAACATCTGCTTCCTGCTTCCTGCTCCCTGCTCCCTCTCGCACAGCAGAGGTGTGTCCTGCTGGAAGTCTGTCGTCACTGCATCGCAGTACACTGAGGTCTGGAAGCAGAATGTCATCAGCATCCAGTCCAAGAATGCTGCAGCTGAGACTTGCATTGCCAGTAGCTTGTCACTTGTTGGTCCTCATGAGGACAACTACACATGGAATTGTCTCAACAGTAGGGGCAGATCCTGTGCACCAAGCATTTCATGTAAAATGCCGTCATTGCAACAGAAACACCATTGTTTCCAGAGCTGGAACTATTTGCAAGCCATGCCTGTTTGCCTCGTAGTGTGAGGGGAAGGGGAGGGGAAGACTGCCTTTGGTGAATGTGCACCAATCGAACTGTAAACAAAATCTAATTTTTGATATGTAAGGCGCATGTAGTAATCAGAAAAGATTTTCCCACATCATACATTTAATGTGTTGGTATGCTGTGTTCAGACCAAAATAAATGGATTTGCACTACAAACTATATTAGGCATTCAAAAGTATATTAGGCATTCAAAAAATATGACATTCTTAAAACTTTAACATAATTTTTCTTTTTGTGCAAAACATCATTGTAATATTGCAAATAGCAGCATGTGGTCTTATGTGTTAGCAATGAAAAATATTGACTAATTCATAAACAGACAGCACCTAGCATGGTGTCTGGTGCACAGATTGTGTTGGTTGATGTGTTGTGTTAATGGTTTGAGAGTGTGCTAGACGAAGTTGCTTTGGATATTTCAGGCATCCGCTGGGTTTTGCTCTGAGATCTAAGTTAAGAACCCGTGACGTACAGCAGATGATGTGTTTGCTCCACCTTCAGGGCCCCCCTCTGCTTCAGCAAGTAATAAAGCCTGGAATGGCTTAAACAACTGCTACACAGGGAGCCGGGTGCATCCCTGCTCTGCCCGTTGGCAATGCCTTCTGTAGCCCGGGGGCGTGTGTCGGGTTATGGGGAAGGAGAAGAAGCTGCATTTCAAGACCTAGAGAAAGCCTCACTGAGAAGCTCTTCCTGTTGTTGGAACACCGAGAACAGTGTCAGCAATTAATCACAGCGTGATTTGCACAGCTTGGCTGTGCCAGGAGCTTCCTTGCGATGACTGCTCACATTTCCATGAATTACAGACGTTCTTCCTGAACAGGCTCCCTGTCTTTCGCTCTCTTTGACGCTGTCTCTCCTTCCCTATATCTGTTTTTTATTTTTGTTGCTCGGTTCTGGACAGATGCAAAGACAAACAGTGCTTAGAGGTTAAGGGGAGACTCTAAAGTTTTATAAAAGGAGTAGAGTATATAGTTTACTGTATGGTTATTATTAAAAGTTGTTTATTTAGGGTTAATCTACTGAGATGCAGGTATCTCATTTTCGTTCCATGTTCCATACCTATGGAGTCTGGGATAGTAAATCTGTTGTACGCTGAATAGGTGAGAAGGTGTCGTTTAACATGTTTTAAATGCAAGGCATGTAGTTAATGGTTTTGTTGGTGTCGTTGCAGCAGGCTGGAAGGAGCCGATGTGGAGCTGCTCACTACATCTCAGGCTGACTCGTTTCCTCCTGGTACCGGGAGAGGCAGCTCGGACTCCATTAACCAAGGTGAGCCCTGGACACTCACCAAAGAAATATGACTGCCATTGCATAGCACTCATCCATTCCTGGTTTTACTAGGAGTTTTTAATAAGCTTGTGACCTGTACACTGTGACTAGTCAAGCGTGTAGTAAAACCTGGAATGGGTGAAACTGCTGTGCAATAGGAGTCTTATTTCCATTCCTGTAGCTCAGTACAGGAAATTAGCATTTTCTTCACATGGCACAGAGGCCTGGTTTAATCTGGGGAAAAAAACAGTTTGAGATGACAGTTTTTGCAGTGCCATGGCTGTGCACACCTAATGTAGAAATCCTGTATGTAGTCAGGTTGATTGAATGAATGAATGAATGAATGAGAAAGAAGACACATGCTTTTTGTGCCAGCATGGTTTCCTGTTGCATGCATTTCTCTTTATTGTTGCTCTGCAATGTCCAGTTATACCCTCCAGTTTCGAGAGAGAGAGAGAGAGAGAAGAGAGAGAGAGAGAGAGAGAGAGAGAGAGAGAGTCTATCTGAACTTGATGTTTCAGACTGAATCATTTCACTATTTTCAGTTCTCTGATTTTGCTAGCAGTCTGTTTTAAAATTACATCTTTTTACTCGATGGACAGCAGATTTAAATGAGTCACGCTTTATTGTCATGTGAACACGGTGCAAGTAATCCACGCTGCAGTGTAAAAAAAAAAAATAATTCACTTGTGTGAGCTTTACCTGGGCAGTTAGGGAAAGGCGAAAGGAGTGCTAGATAGGACTTACCCGAAAATGAAAATATCAAAAACAGAGTTTCTGTCCTTGTGTATATGTAAGGGTACAGCTCACTTTTAAAACAAGTGAGCTTAAACACTCCCACACACGATCCAATGCATGATAAATAGGTAAGGACTTGAGTTACTGCGTGACTTTCTAAATATCAAAATGTTCAGATATCCCTTTGTAAACTGATGAACAGAATTTATTTGCAAAATAAGTGGCGGGAGTTGTCCTGGAAACATTTTTAGAGGGGTGTTGGTATTCCATTTATCAAAACAGAAACACAATACAGTATTCAGTGTAAAACAATGACAGCAGGTGGCTAGAACTTTTTTAGTGCTTTATGCAGTAAGGGGTTAAAAACCCTCCACAAAGGAATTACCAAGCTCCTTGTTATTTGAAACCTAAGTAAACAGACCCACATACTGGTCCTGTTTGAATTTGCCAGCTTTCTTTGCTTTTGCTTTCGTTCCGTACACAGCCTGGCCAGGTGGAAATGCGTGTATAAGTTCAGGCCTGAGAAAGGATTACTGCCGTTGACGGGAAACAGTTACATATCTCAGAAACCCGGTTTTCAATCTTTCTGCTGCTTTCACATCAGTTTTGTCAAAATGTTTCTGAATTCTGAGAAAATGCCCTGCAGCACTGAACTCTTATAAAAACTTCATTATAACATGATGTAGCAGTGTGTAGTATGTAGTTGAATGACTGAATACATCAGTTTATCTACTGCTGAGGCTGGGGCACTCTTCATTGAAACCTGCTTGCCACTCTGAGCACATTTTATAGCAGTAGTGTAGATTATAAAAGGAGATTTCTAACCACTTTAATTAGGTAAGCGAAACATATTTTAAAAAAGTGATTTGTTTGCAAAAAGCAAAAATGGTTTGTTTTTGTTTTACAAGAAGCTCGTATTGGTGTCGTTTTCCGCTTTATCTTATAAGGCGACGAGCTTCGTGAAGCAGTCTTGCAAACTGAAAGTACATTTAAGCAAATTAGTACATTTGTTTGTCTTTTTCCGAGGAGCTCCTCACTTTGCCCCGCCAGAGCAGATCTTCAACAAAACCGATCACTTCCTCTCCTCGTATCCCTGGTTCCACGGGCCCATCTCCCGCGTGAAGGCAGCCCAGCTGGTGCAGATGGCCGGTCTCCAGGGCCACGGAGTGTTCTTGGTGCGTCAGAGCGAGACACGCCGCGGAGACCACGTCGTCACCTTCAACTTCCAGGGCAACGCCAAGGTAACGTTGCGCTTCAGAACCGACAACACGTTTCTGAATCCTTCCTTCTTCAGTGTAGCGCACACAGAACATGGCAGGTTGCTAAATTGTTTTCTTCTAGCTTGTTTTTCTTAAATCCACAGTAGCACAACACAATTGCATTATTTGCTTGTACAGAATTTCCCTTTATCTGCCTCATAATGGAACACTCTGGACTGTACACGAATCCAAATCTTTAGATGCTGAAAAGCAATCCTTTTTTATTGGATTAGGGTGGTTATGAGCTAGCACCTGATGCTTATGGAATTGTTTTGAGTTTTGTGTTTTCTTTGATCCAGCGCTGTGCTGTGCATAATAAACATTAAATGCAATATCTAGCAATGGCTTTCCCATTGATTTATTTATTTATAAATTGATTTATGGTGCTTTTGGTTTCTCTTACCCAGCCTGTCAAAGTTAAATCCACTTCCAACGCTAAGCAGTGCTTGCTTGCGTTTTGTGATTAAGCATGATAACAAGCCCACACACACAGGCCCCCTTCCCTCAGACAAAGTAATTTCCTTTCATGTAATTTTTTGTTCCAGCGTTTTTTCCTCAGTGGAATGTAGAATGGAACATGCAGGTGAATCAATGTATTGAAGACTTTGTTCCCTATTGTTGTTTCCTGGCAGATAACTCAGATATCTGTACAGTTCTGCTTTCGATGTCAAAGCCCCCAGTCTCATCATAGCCCCTCAGCAATTCTCCCTCATTTCAGACATTTATCACACTAGCAGTGTACTAATACTTCTGCAAAAAAATATTATACAAAAAACCAATATAGGGCAGTGAGAAGCCTATGAGAATAAAAGTAATAAACCATCATTATACTTGCTGACAGCTGCAAACTTGATTTAATTACAGAAGGAGGGCTTTTTTATTTACAAGTCCTTAGCAAAATCTGTCTTGAAAGGTTTGTGAATAGAGCCCTAATGGCTGTTGACAGAATGTGATAGTCTGTGCTGAGCTGCACTTCAGTGCCCTGCTGTGGTTCTTTTCACTTGCTAACGAGTTTCTCCTGTTTGTCGCAGCACTTGCGGCTCTCGCTGACAGACAAGGGGCAGTGTCGAGTCCAGCACCTTCGGTTCCCTCGCGTCATTGACATGCTCAATCACTTCCGGCTGTCCCCCATCCCGCTGGAGAGCGGCACAGCCTGCGACGTCAGACTGTCCAGCTACGTGGTGGCCAGCACCAGTTCTCAAGGTACCAGTCGCCAGCTGTCTCCGTCCTGCTGCCTCTCATTGAGCCTCTGCCACACCATTCATTCTCCAATACGAAGTTTATACAGTTCCATCAACATCACAATTAACATTCTGGATAACATAAAACAAAAAAGAAACGTTTCCTACATTCTTTGTAATTAACTCCTTTTTTTTGAGGGCAGCTCAGCTTGCATGTTGGAATGGGGTGTTTTTATTCTCTGGGTTTTTGGCATTGCATGGGTTACGATACTGCTTATTGACCTATTCAGCAGCTTACATCCCCTCCCATACAGACTATCTGATCAGTATTGAAAGATATAGTTACACCCATGCAACCCTAATCTAGGTCACAGTGACCGATTTATTCAAAGGTTCTGGATAAAGGAAGGCTTTATCTGCTTTACTCGCCTCTTTTATTGAAGCTTGTATATTTGTTCACGTCGTTCTTATTTTTTTACAGACAGTAAATCAAAACGATCAAACTTTATAGACACATTCTTTACCACAAATTCTTGCGTTCTCAGAATTCTGCACAGCTTGAGGTGACCTACTTTTGCACTGGTTAAGCTAGTGAAACATATTATATTTTTATATATTATATTATATAATATTTTATTTGTAATATTTGTTTTATTTTGCAAGACTATTTGCGTAAGTACCAGTTTTTAATGCACAGACTAAATCGAACAATATTTAGAAACTACTGGGTAAAACATGGTCTAACCTGGAAATGCAGGCAGGATAGTGAATCATATTTAAACATCTACATTCATCCCAATTTGATCATAGATGCTGATCAAAATATTCACACTCCTGGAGAAAGTGTCCAGGTTTTCTTTCATACATTTACTGTGTGCTGCTGTTCTGCACAGTAAGGTTCTCTCCTCCAAATGACATTTCTTTTATCTAAATAGAGCACCATTGTGACACATGGAGGTACTGGAACGTTACTTTTCCTTGTAGAGTTGGACTCTGTTGGGCCTCCATCTGTTCTACTTGGCTGATAATTGATGCCCTATACTTGCACAGAGGTGTTTCACAGTGTACAGATTTCCACTGAATTGACAAGGCAGTCTTGTATGGGGAATGTATGCACAGTGGCTAGCTACTATATATTTTAAAATAGCACTCGCCTCAATTCTTAGAAAAATAGGGGAGTGCGCATCAAGAACAAAAAAAACCAACAACATTGCATTAATTGCCTATTTTTTGCAGCGCCACGCTCTACACATGACAATACTTCACACCATCTGACATCTGTTTGGTAGCTAAAGCCACAGAAGTCATGAAACAGGAAATATTTTGTTAATTTCTAAGAATTTTTTTTTTGGTTCAGTTCTTGGCAAATAAGTGACCTTTTACACCAGTGGTTTTAACCCTAAAGAATGCAAATGCAAAGATGATTTTGATTCTGGGTCAATAAGATGACTATATACAACTGTGCTTTTTAAAGCCTTTCTGTGAAAACTGAAATTACAAGTAAACTTTTAATGTGATGCTGCCAAGAAAAATCTTTTAATAATTAGGAATTAAACAGTATTTCACATGTAGCAGAAAGGACTACCTAATACACTATAAAGTAATGTGTAATTCTAAGCCGGTATCATGTATGTTTGTATTTCTGTATAAGATAGTTATTTCAAAAGGCTTGATGGTGAAGATTGACATTTTATTTTGGAATGTACATATATTTATTTATTTATTTATTGTTCTTTAACCAGGAAAAAAAACTATAGACACAGAGGCCTTTTTCACAAATGTCCTGGCCAGATGACCAGAAACAGACAGCTTTAATTTCACATCCCTAAAAATAACATCACTCAAGACAATCACATCATACATTCAGTCTGGGATCAGAAACATTTACACTTCGATAATTCTGTAATGGCTATATACGCTATACAAAAAAAAAAATAAATAAATAATATGTATTCAGATCAAATAATATAAGTATTTTCCCAGTTATATTTAAAAATATGTATTTACTTAAATTAAACTAACATTCACATGCACACACTGTTACTATGAAGGCCATCTTGATTATATTAGAAGGAAAAATGAAATAGAAAAAGAAAAATAAGGGTACAGAGAGAAATGGCAAAAGACACAGCAGACCTATAAAAGCAAATATTCACAACTTCAAACTGCCAAAAAGCACTGGCTGTCTAGTTATTTAATCTTTTTGGTACAATAATTTCTGACATAGTAGAGGGTTGAAGCTGGAAAATGTATTAGAGCAGTGGGGTTTTTTTTTGTTTTAATTTGAGACGTCTGCAGCGATCTCTCTCTGATGCCTATTTTCCTCAGTCTGTTTCATGGTTCATCAGATCCGTTCAGTAATGGAAAACTAGAGAAATCTACCCTGAAACACTCCCCATGTGGATCCCATCTGCCCAACCCCCAGCCCAGGCCCTGCTGCCAGAACTGCTCCCCTTGCACTCTCTCCCTCGCTCTCTCCCTCGCTGCTATATTTGGTTGTGTTCTGACAACGCATGGGAGCCACTGTCCCAGCTTCCGGTTACAAGAAAGCCAAGTCCCAGCTAGAACTCAAAGGCTCATTTTCCAAACGTAGTCCACTGTGGTTTGAATGACTGGGAAAGCCCTGACCCTCAAGGTGGTTGTTTATCAAAGCCCCACCTGCTGCAACACAGACGTGCACATATCACATGGAGTCCGGCTACAGTGATAACCCCATTCCTGACAGACCAGCCTGATGACATAACAGAACGACCCACAAAAGACAACTTCAGATCCTTTCAGGGCAGCTGCAAATCTCAGATTTGCTCCCCAAATTGGGTTCAGTAAGGCACAATACTCAGTGTCCTATGGTGTGCTAGGAAAGAGTACATTGTGGTAGAGAAGTAGATCCATATGCTTTTCCTAGTGGCATAGCTGTTTAAACAGAAATAAATGAACATGGGTTACTCCCATGCTACAAAGCCTTTAGTTTTATAGACACACTGTATGATACAGTAAACTCCCTCCATAGGAGCAGCTTGATATAAAGCCCTAACTGAGACCACTCTAGGTCCCTGTGAACCCGGTTACACATGCTTGATGGTTAATATGCATAGCCCCCGCCTACCCCACTCTACCTGTCTCTTATTCCAGCAGACTATCCCAGTCCTGGAGAAGAGAAAGCACAGGGATCCAAACTCCTGACCTCCCCAGGACAGGGCCAGCCCATCAGAGCCAGGCGGGGGCACTGGAGCCACCTAGCGCAGCATGGGTGTTACTGCAGTTTAGAGACAACCGAACAGAAATATCATATATAAATCCTGCTTTACTCCTGTGGTACAGTAAATGATGTTCAAATTAATCATCGTTCACAAACCTATAGTTGGAGACCCTCTTTTGTACCAAACAGTAATTTGAAAGTTCTGTTTGTGAAGTTGAGAAGCAGCCACTTCGCTGAGTCTGTTGAGTGAGAGAGAAGGGCCCAGCCTCATTTTAACAGGTAAGGAGGGACAGCTCGTTTCTTGTGGCCGGTGGTTATGGCAAGTTCTTGTTGTTAAGACCATGCTGACTGAACTCAGAAGAGGAAGCAAGAAACCCAAAGCAGAGTCACCTGCTCTCTGCTGCACACACACACACACACACACACACACACACACACACACTTCCTGCCACCCAATGATGTTCCACAAATACATACACAAATAACACGAAAGGCCGCAAAGAAAATCACCCAAGATCTGAATCGCATTTTCTAGTTCTTTCCAAATGTTAAACTGCCAACACCCCCTCCCCCAAAAAAACAAACAAAAGCAAAGAGTTTAGTAACTGAATAGATACGCAGTATATACTATTTACACACTGTAAATACTGTAATATTCATTCTGAAATGAAACAAGAAAATCAAACAAAATACCAGCCGTGCATGCATCATTGCTCAGTGTTGCTTCCACCTGTCACAGTTTCTGTAAATCTCAGATGTTCCAGTAATTATTTTTCCCAAACAAAGGTCTCTTAGTTAGCATTTTCCAACAACTGGTTTGTGGTTTTTTCATTCTTATAGATATACCCCCTTTAATATGCAGTAGTGAAACATCATCAGTTTGGATTCTGGACAGATTTAATTTCCTTTGTTTACAATGTTGTGGCTCTAATATGCCAGATATGACGTGCTCTGATTATTTACTTTGTTCTGAGATTTGCTGCTTTTTTATCAAGCTTATCAGTTATGCATTCCCTGTAATGTTTAATAAGCATTCATCTATTTGTCATTTCAGAATGTCTATAACCTTTACCTCTTACCAGAAGTGCTTTGTTAGTTTCAATAAAAATAAAAATGTAAAACCAAAATGTTGGATTGCAGTTAATAATGTTAAGGTCGTACTTTACCGATAAGGGCTTGTTTTGAAGCACAGGAAGGAAAATCTAAAAACAGTACCAAGACCTCACTTTCGACATTTGTCTGAGAAAGTTCTATTGATCTCTGTCCCATCTGGAGGCACGTTTTCTACTGTTCTGAAGTGCAGATTGTGCATGTTCTTAAAAATCATAGCAATGAAGCAAAGCGAGTACTACGTGTTTTTCCTTAAACAGTTCCAGAACTACAGCATTGATCACTGATGATTCTGTTGACTACTATAACTTTTTTTTCCGCAACGTTCTAACTTGCTGTAACGGGAGTTTGTTTGTTTGCAGGTCCAAATGCTTCCACCACCGCAGTCCTGGCACCCTTCTCCTGCCACCGCTGGACCTCGGAGCCTAGCCTGGCCCATATCAGCGCAGCCAACTACCCAAGAGCGCACACCCTGGACAGCCTCCACCAGCACTCCGAACCTGAGCAGATCTTCCACCTCGTGACCCCACGAGAAGACCTTCCTGGGGCGCTCCGCCACAGTGACTCCATTGGGGTGCAGCCCCGCCAGCTGCAGCAACGGGACTCTGACTACCAACTAGACCCACCCTCAAGGGTCCGCAAACGAGCCATTGACAATAATTACATGTTCCTTTAACGGGACATGGATCTCGAGACAAGCGGACATGTGAACTAGCAGAAGGCAGACAGTGTCTCGCCAACCATTAAAACTCTTCAGGGAGAAGAGCTTCAGTGAATGTATTTTTTTCATTTTTTTTTTATTATTATTTTGGGCATGGGTGGCTACTGGATTTGGGAGTGAAATTTGCTTGTAACCTTACAGACACAACCTGGTCCTTCTCAGGTTTAAATCATTGTATCACATGCAGATTTCTTCCTCCTGTTAAAGGGCCCCTTTTCAAAAAGTTATATTGTTAGTTCCTAATTTACAGTGTACAAATCACAGCTTTTGGCTTGTGTCTGAACTTAACAGTAACTGCCAACAAAACTGCCTGTAAGGTGTGCCAACAAATAACAGCAATCCTACCAAATCAGTGCTGGAAATACTTGTCGAGACTAACATTTATAAAAACTACCCAGAATCAGTAGAAAGTGCTATCTCCTTTGAGATAGACAGCGGTTCTCTGCAAGTAAGATTAAAATACATATTTTCACTCCCATACTGTATGTAGCACTGCAGGCCCCGAGCTAAAAAGCATTAAATCATGATTCTAATTAAGCTTTAGCATTTGTAAAAATGTTTGTCAGGTTTGCTTTTGTTTTCCAGGAGTCTTGCACAGTACATTACAAACTTCTGCAAAAAAACCAAAAAAGCACAGAAAAACAAAAACAACCTTCTAGTTATCTTTTGCTTTTTGAAAGTTGATTTTGTAATCTTTGTTAGCCCATATATATATATAGTACATTAATGCAGTAACACTAACATGATTTGGCAAAAACACATGGGCATGTGATTTCCCAGTGCAAATAAAGCACCAAAATTTAAATAAATGGGTTAAGAATACTTTTACAGATAGAAGTTCAGACACAAGTCTGCAAGAACCCAGAAGGGTTATTTTCTTTTTTCATAACAATTAATACCTCAGATTTGATTTCAATGACAGAATTACTGCAAGGCAGTAACTGTAGCTTGCTTCCTTTTTCCAAATGGCTTTCAGATAATAAGCAATCCATTTTTTGTACTTTCATATCAAGTTGTATAAATGAAGCCTCCTCTGTAGCAGGGTTTCTTCTAAAAAACACACAAACAAAACTGCAGCACCATATTTATTTCATCTCCATCTCGGAGAAAAGCCACTTTATCAAAAGCAATGTCTGAATTGAGCTTTTCTTTTGTATTGACTGCATTTCTGTAAATTATACAGTATTTATGTTTTTATAATTTATCCACATTATATACATACAGGGGGAAAATGTTTCCAAGCACAGCATCATCAGTATAGTGGAACTTTGTGTTGAAGGTAATATTGTTCCCCCACTGCCTCTTGGTCTGTGTTTTAGCTCGTTAAAATAACGTGTGTGTGTGTGTGTGTACGTGTGTGTGTGTGTGTGTGTGTGTGTGTGATTTATATAGCACCCATCATGGGTAAGATGCAAAATAATAACCTTAAATAAATTCAGTTTCAGCACACCAAGATGCAGTAAGAGAAGTGAAACCTGATGTGGGTGCAACTCCCAACACAGAAATATATTACATCTAAGAAAAAAGAAAAAGGGGGGTGTTCCTCGCTGTATATGAAATGATTAAATACTGCCTCATACACAATGTTCCACTACAGTAAGACCTTTGTACTAATATTTGTACCTTAATACCAATATATAAATGTACTTAGATACCCAGTTATTTCAGCTACAACAGATAATATATTGACACAATCTAATCAGACAAAGGAAAATTAGTCCTGATTTTCCTGTAGTACAAGACATTTGAAACTTTTACAATCTACTGTATTTAACAGAAACGATGCACAAAATGTAAACATTTTAAATATTGCCTATATCTTTAATGTATACTATATAATGTATATTTGTTTTAACCAAGACATTAAATATTTTAAATGAATTATTTACAAGCACTGTACATTATGTAAAATGTAAACTCATTTATATTATTCAGGAATATCTAAGGTTAGGTAGCCCCAGCCTTATCCCCAAGTAGCTCACCTTTCTGCAATAGAAACCCTGCTGCAGAGATGAGCAGTAAATGCAACTATTTCCACTGCCCATGCATTTTACCAGTTACATAAACTGTACATTTCTACTTATTTTCACATAGCTAATAAAAACAGATTTATGACAAACGTTATAAGTTGCCTTGTATGTTTGTATTCTGAAATTCTTTCCATTAAAACAACATTTAAAAAGTAGAGATAAAATAGGAATGCTTCTCAAAATGTCACTTGGGTAATTGTTGCTCCATTGGCTTCTCCAGGAAGTACACTAAACTAAAACATTTCATATTGCACAGTTACAGTAATGATGCTCTGTATGGATCTGGAACTACTCAAATAAAACTAGAATTCTGTCATTGAATGTAGTTTTAGTATTTCTAATTTCAGTACTATTGCAGGATTAATAGTTATGGATAAAACCAGGAACAATGCAATTGTCATTTAAATGTTTCCCGATTCTGTTCATTTCAAACAGGGACACATGCATGGTCAACTGCTTTCATTTCTACTTCATGAATATTTTCACTTTAAATCTTGGGCAAAGCCAACTGAAATTCAATGGCCAAGATCCTTCTGAAAGAGAGGACATCATGAAAAGCCTTTATAAATGCAACCCCCCATTGTAACTCAATACCGCCATCATGTGGTTGTTCAGTACCAAACATCCTTCAACTGAGTAATGCATAAGCTGGACAGATGCTTAATACCATTGATGAATCAGCAAAAATAAAATTAACTCAAGAAATGTAAATGTATGTTTCTACTTACCCATGGACCACAGTATGAAACAGCAACCTTTCCTTAAAAGGAATTTATATTAGCAAAAATGTCATACAGTGGTAGATATCAAAATACTACTATAGCCTACTATTAATGTCAGAGTAACCACATTTCCTTATATGCAGAGTAGGAGTAGTTTTGTGAAAAATTGCCAGCTACTTCACAATGCTGACCAAAGTACATGTTTCTGTTGGAAAAATCATACAAAAACTTCACCTATCTTTCTCAGTAATCACAAAGCATTTCACATTTGAATTTAACATTCTTGTACTGTATATGTAACAATGTTGCCATTATGTTGTTTTATAGTGGAATTATGTATTAATACATGCTAATGTCTATTATAATCTGTTCATAACTAAAAGTGACCGATTGCATTTCACACATCAATATTAATGTTTGACCTCGTTTCCTGGAAAAGTGAGTGTTATGTTCTTGCACTCAGATAAACATGTTCAGACCATCTGTGAGCGCAAACCAGTTTGCGATGTTTTAACCTAGAAAGTACAACTAAATCTCAACCTATGAAAAGCAAACCAAGTAAACATCAGTTGACTGCATTACTAAAAACTGTAGTGATAAAACAATGCACTGCACCCTGTTGTACTGTATACAGTCATCATTTACTTACCTCTTCGCTAAACTTGTAAGCAAAAGAGACACCTTTTTTACAAAATACAACAGACTGAAGATGTTTCCTCAGGTTTTAAAACTTTTTTTATTTTTTTTTTATTTTTTTTCAAGTTTTTTTTTTTTTTTTTGTAATTTTTTAATGTATTTATATTATCTACAAAGTAAAAGTTCTTTAACTTAAAAGTTACATAACTGTCGGGCGACAATGGGTCACCTCAGCAATCATGATTCATAAATAAATCAAACTTTTTGCCAACCAGATTTTGTTACAAGATTATTTTTACTTATTTCAAGTTAGGTTAGAATGAGAAGGGTCTCCAAGTCTTGACAAAAGAGTTTTATAACTTACAAGGGTCAGGGGAAATATCAGCAAGCTGAATTGGTTGAGGGGGGAGGCATTTGCAGGGATTGATTGAATACAATACACTAACTGGGAGGGAGGGGGGGTTCGTTAAGTTATTAATACTCTTTAGTCAGTCTGCAAGTTGACTGGTTAGCATTCCTAATTAGTTTACAAGACAGCAAAAGTTTAGCATGATGAGAAAATGCAGCCATCTCTCTTCAGATCAGTAGAAGCAGGTTGGGTGGGAAGGGGAGGGAGTCGAGTTCTCCAGCCTTGAGGTTCTCCTACAACTGCTGCTGATGGTGAGCTTGCACTGGATAACGAGAAAAAAGGAAATCATTTGAATGTACAATCTGTGATAAAACTATTTCAAGAGTCACTATCTTACCAACTTTTAAATCCCCCATTCTTATTCTGAATTTAAGACTAAGTAGCATCTAAGGTAAACACTTAACACCTTTAATATCTGTGAACATTCTACACCCTTTGTAACAAACAAGTTAATCTTTTCCTGCAACAAGACAGCACTTCCCTTTTAGAAATATCAGCAGTTACTGTACCTGGGGGGGTGGCCAAGTCATCAATAGGTAGGATAGGGTTAATAGGCCATCTCATCTTCTACTGACCTGACATAACTGACGGTAGCCTGCAATTATCACAGCTACATATTAAACACAGTGTATTAGGAAATAGATAATGGATAAATATAAAAATGTACATAGTCTGAAATATCAGGGCAGTATCTTCCTTTGTGTCTGTTCAAAACAGCATATGACCTTCACTATATACTTCACTCACTCACTCACTCCCTGTCTTTCTTACTGTCTTATGAAATGGATATATTTAATATTTCCTTTAACCCTTCACTCAAATCCAACAATAACAGGATAAGCAAAGGGCAGCTTTACTGAGAATAACACACATAAATACGTAAACCACCCCACCAGTTAAATACGTTATCAATATGTTAATAAATGGAAGGGGTACTCAAATGTTGCTTTACGTTTGACACAAATGTTCTGTATGGCTGTAATTACATAGCAAATCAATATCCTACTTTAAAAGTGGTAAATTAAATAAGCTACAGAAATGCAGTACTACACTACACACGTACAGTACATTCAAGTTGCAAGCAGTTAAAACTGGTGACATTTGATTTAAAAAATAAATCAGTATTAAAAATAAACAAAACCCGAGTTGCTTGCCAGATCTCCACCCAAATACTTAACACCCTCCCATAAGTCAATTAAGGTTAGTACAATTCAGTCTCTTAACCAGTTTCAACTTTATCTTTTAATTTAAGCATTTTAACAGAGGCTAATCTTCAGTGTTCACAGTATGATATTATCTAACACATTTAAATAACATGTGCAGACACATCAGACAGAAGCATAAAAAAACATTTAATCTGACAGTCCTTAAATGATAAATTACACTTTCATCCGTTCCTTTCTGAATTTCATTTAAAAAAAATTAAGAAAAGGAGGAAGCATCTGAATTGGATCCTCTAAACATCTAGAACATATGTTCACTTGCTCTTACAGCATTTCCTATTCTTACCCTCAAAGGACTGCTAACAGTTCAGTTTTTGTTCTTCCAACCTGGTTTTATATTGTCTGACAAGGTAACAGGATAGTTACCGCAGACCAATATAGACTTCAGTGCAGGTTTTATGTGCATTGGAAAGCAGTACAGATTTAGGAGGAGTTATTCAAGTCCTGGTTGAAACAAAAACCTTTGATGTTAGATGTCCAGAAGGGCCAGAGTTGGGAAGCTCTATGGGGAAGCGTGCCAGCCAGTGCCCTTACCTGTGGGGTGTGCCATGTAAGAGAAGTGTGTGGTTGAGGAGACTGGAATGGGAGGCAGTGCATTCTGGGGAATGGTAGGCTGCGGGCCTCCCGGAGACTGCGTCGCCATCAGCATCATAGGCGGGTGTGTTGGGGTGGCATGGTGAGGGGGTACCATTCCAGACTGCACATGGGCCTAAAAACATTAAAATACTCATATTACAAGCATTTCACACCATGACGTTTGGTGGTAATTGTGCATACACTGGTAAGAAAATGGGAGAGAATATTTTATAGTTTTCTTGCAAATAAGAATTATAAATGGCCTGTAAGGCTTTAAGCAGATAGCAAGAAGAAACTAAAAACATAGAAGGCAGAACAGCTTTAAGAGAAGTAACTTATTTGGAATAAAAAATAAACATCTTTTAGGATCTACCGTTAATCTTTTGTGATCCACAACTGCAAGAAGGACCAGGTATGACACATGCGCAGAAATGTTGTCTAATTTGTAAAAATACAGGAAATCCTGTTGTAAACATTCAAATAGATTTACAGCATGTTAACAAATTAGACCCTTAACACATTACGGGTGACATTGCAAAATGGTACTGTTACAAATGACATATGAACTCTTTCAAATTAGCTTTTAGCTGGGAGAAGGCATTGTTTAAATACAATGTTGATTCTATGAAAACCCTTTTCACCAGCTAAATTGGAAAGCAGAAAGTAGTTAACACACAACTCTCATTTCCAGGGGGGTCTTATTGTACTCTTTTTCTGGGAAGAGGTGTGCTGAAGTCACAAGAGAGACCCATCAAGCCGGCAGGACTGGTAGTGTTTCCTCACCTGAGGTACATGTGCCATGTGCGAGGTGTTGTATCCGTGCTGCATTTGCTGGGGGTGAATGTAGACTGCTTGCTGAGCCGAGGCGAAGCTGGTCTGTGGAGACTGCGGGTTGGGACCAGGCGTCATGGAGGGTGGGGTGGGGGTCAGCGTGGAGTAGATGGGCTGCTGCTGTGGGTTCCCCAAGTGAAGAGCCTGCGCCGCCTGGTGCTGAGCGTGCTGTTTTAACAAATACATAAACTTCTTCAGTGTTACAAAACTCTACGAGAAAGTTCAGTCCAACACATGTTTAACTTGCATAAAATAAACAGCAGTGAAAAATGGCCCGTGGGTAATCCAAGAACAGGCAAGAATTCAAAATGACATTTAAATACACTAAAACAGGACATGAACAATAGTCGACATTAAAATTAAGGTGGTTTAAGGGGCTTGAGAGCAAGCCTATAGAATAAATCATATACTGTATACAACAGGAACTTTTTACGTACTGTAAAACCCTTCATTAAACAAACAATGAATGTAATCAAAACAATTAAGCTAATGCGGTGCATTTCTATATATTTCCAAGCTACTGAATCCCAAAAACATGTTTAATTCTACATGGGGTTGGGTTTACTACATTCCTCCATTGTTCAAAAGATAACTTTCTTAAATATGTAGAAACTGGTTTAAAAAAAAGAAGTCCACTGCTTTAAAAAGGAGTAAAGCCTTACATGGACGGGGCTGGGTGCAGGGTGGCTGCCTGCGTGCTGTCCTTGCTGCTGCCCAGTTGGGGTGGCAGAGGGCTGTGGGTGCTGGGGATGATGGTGCAGGGTAGCACTGGGGTGCGTGTACTGCTGGGGGATAGGACCCTGGGACACTGCAAAACAAAAAGGCAGAATATAAAAATAAAGAAGTGATACCCAATTAAGTATGGTATGGTTTACATGTAAATTAAAAGGTACCCTTACCATACATAGTGTGAGTTTGTTCTGCAGCACCATACTGTGTTGTTGAGGAGGAGACCAGCCCAGGCTGCCCATGGGTTGGAGGACCCATCATCCTGCCATTGCTCTGCAACACAGGGCTGTAGACATGTGGAGGCTGGAGGGAAAAGCCATTTTTTTAGTTTTTTTAAGCAACAGTTCTGATCAACTCATCGTTGACACCACTGCTTTCAACATGGGCCAAAAATGCAATAACTTCAAAAAATATTCTTAGATGTTTAATTTGCCAATAAAGTTGCTTGATTTCTAGCTGCTCTCATGCAGTAAGTAATAAAAACTTCTGGTGCTTGGAAGTTTTCTCTCCACATCTGCACTCATGTGCTAACAATGTGTACATAAAGGACAAACAAGACAGAGGTTCTCAGACTCATGTTTTAAATGGTACACCATCTTTACATAAGACCCCAAAATCTCAAAAGGTCAATCCACATTAGCATACAACATATTAAAAATACCCACCAAGTTTGATCTGCCTGGTTGCAAAAATGTAGTAATGACACTAACTCAACTACAAAATAATCAATAAGAACATGTTACCTGTGACTGATAGTGTGGTACTTGCTGCACAAGGGGCTGGTTGGTGAACTGCTGAGGGCTGTAGGTCACATACTGTGCAGAGTACACTGGATTGGGAGCCACGATAGGCGGCCCTGCTGCAGTGGCAGGGTGGATCATGGTTGGGGTGCCCTGAGGGTGATGCTGGTCTGGCCTCTGCTGGGGCATGTTTGGAACTAGGAAACAAGTAAAGAGAAGGATGGGCTATGACGATTCAGCACAATAAAATGAACACTAAACTTGAACACCACAAAGACAAAAAAAATACTACATTTAATATCAACTTTGAAATGTGAAGTGTTTTTCTGTGGTAAGAGAAGGGCATACATCCAGTCACCTTTATATTGCTGATTCAATTACAAACACAGGTCTTCTAAACCACCATCAGAACTGGAACTAATTAGCCTCTTGCTTTCCAGTTTTCCCAGAAGGTTTGCAAGGTAATGGAATCTTAACTACCCTTGAACAGGGGTTCTCTTTGCAACAGACCTTGCCAAAACCTGACTCTTACACAGGATAAATCGCAACTCTTCAGCCTCCACCACATTCAATCTGAAACATCCCACAAGCACTGCATTTCATCTCAATTTTGTAATAAAGGAAATAATGCTGTAATATTTGTGTTTCATCATTCAATTAAGTAAATGAAAGATTTCCACTGTTTTAATGGATTATATTAAAACAAACCAGGCTCAACAACCAAGATACCCAAAGTAACGAGTAAGACTGAGGTATGACAAAAACAGGTTTCCAATGAACAATTCACAGTAGCTACATCATTTTTTTTGCATGCTTCACTTACAAGGTAGCAATGTAACAAATTTAAAAACTGAACAGGTATTAAATTTGGTTTTCATGTCATGTTAATCAAATAATTTGAAGATTGATCTCCCCTACATAAACTCACTGCTGCAACACTTACTTTGTGTCCCACATTCCACATGCATTCCTAACTGATCAGCTATGTAAACCACACTCTGTAAACATTGAACATGCTAGCAGAAAAGATCTACAGGGGCACACTTCCTACACCTCTGATTCACAGACAAAAGTTTCATGAGGAACAATCCAACATTTAACAATGCAGCACTAAAACTTTATTAAAAAAAAAAAAAAATGGAAAGGGAGCTACTTGGAAATCTGAGCACCTGCACATCCCTAGTTTTTAGGTACATTATTACATTACATGTATTGTATAAAAGTAACCCATGCACAGCATGCACCCTCAAACCAAACAAAAAGCATCCAGCATTCTCTCACCTTTACCTGCTCTATAGGGCTTCGTCTGGTTTACTGGCATATGAGTCACTGGGACATGGTACATAGCAGTAGGCTGAGGACAGAGGACAAAAAGGATACACAAGTTTACACAGATTTCTGTTAGAGAATTTGTATCACAAAATACAAAAAGTGCATTTTGACAAACAGCCAAAGAAAGGCTTGGTTGACATGGAAGTAAATATACATTTATATGCACATACAAGTACATTACTCATCACATGCCCTTTTCATTGCCTGGTACCAGCTGGGAGATTGGCACAGGCTTAACTGCAGGCTCCCCCACAGCAACTGCCTGCCCAGCCCTGCTTGTGAAAGAGCCATGTGCAGTAGTTTAACCTTTGTAGGACACCCAAACTATACTGTTCCATTATAACACAAGAGGTGGGTCCACACACATTTAGCATGATTTTGAGAAACAGCTCAAGCAAATCACAACTTTGACTATTTCTTAAAATCATGCAAATACAATTTTTGTTCTAGAGCCATCAGGTGATCCCAAAACAATGCTGCATTCTCCACAAGTCTTCTACCGTGACTCCTAGACATGAAGGGGGCCCAGCAAATATTATACGCGTTGAGCCAACACATTATTATGGAAGCATGGGTATAGTTATCCCAGCAAACAACAGAAGATTTAAAAGACTGAATGGGACCAAAAAAAAAAAAAAACGAGAAAAAAAAACTAATGCATTTGTAATATTGTGTTTTGCGTTGAAGAAAAAGAAAAGACAAATTGTCTTGGTTCTAACTTTTCCCATGAAAGCTTGGCTTTGCAAATTTTTTCTCTCTAGTGACCAAATTTGCATTTGGGATGTTTGACTCTGTAAAGAGGATCTATATGGGCACAATTCCTACATCTCAGGTACTCTAACAAAGACCACACAACAGGGAGTGTACATTAGGGATGTCACGGTATAAAATACAAGACTGTTATCACAGTACCGCGGTATAATGTAATTTTTTTGTAATCAGTTTTAAACAGCTATTTAAAGAAACACACCCAAGTCAAGTCATTTTTTAACAAGAAAACGACGTTTATCAGTTTGGACGGCATCCTATTAGTTAAGAGAAGCAAAATGTTACCTAGCAATAGCCAATCGAGTACATTTTAAGACATGCAGTGCCCGCCCACTGATCTCTCAACAGAGTGCAAAACTTGATTAGAAGATGACATCTGCAAATAGTTTTTTTTTTTTTTTTTTTTTTTTTTTTTTTTTGACTACATGTTAACAGCAAGGAACACAAAGCAAAGAAGAAAAGTTAAGGTGGGTATGAAACCGTTGCAAAGTGAACCGGCATCTAGGGGACTTTTTTTTTTTTTTAAATGGGAATAAAATTGTATTCATTTACATAAAACCAAAATCCCTACAACACTATCAACTCAGAGACAGCAACATTTTTATAATACCATTTAAAATAAAAATAATACCAATGCCTGTAGCATCTTGACTTAGTTACATAGTAGTAAATATAGAGTTTTTGATTATCTGCATTGGTGTGTGCTTACTGCGTTTCTCTTGACCGAGACAACAGATATTAGCTACCGTTACTTTGATTTTGTAAATTATTAGGAAGGCAGTGATGAAAAGTTACAGGGCCTTGTTCTTGCTGATATTTGAGTATTTGTGTTTCATTTACTGACAATCATGTTTGCTAGCGATCATTGTTTAGTAGGACGGTTTATATTAAATATGACGTTAAGTATTTAATATCCTACTCGGATAATCTCGTGCATGGCAGTTTTCAGAATCGAGATGTTTGTGTTCATTAGTTAGTTCTAATGAACACAGTGGCTCACCAATGGACAAACAGAGTAAAAAAACACGCCCATATTACCTGAAACCGTGTAAACTCTGTAATCATGGTATAGAAAAATGGTTGTGGTTTCAAAACCATGGCAGTTTATACAACGGTTTACCAGAAAAAACGGTACACCATGACATCCCTAGTGACATGTATGTTGTAGCACCAAGACAGTGAGCAAAATTTATCATCACATTTGTAATACATACAGTAGGATTGATAGCATTTTGTCATTAAAAGTGGTTCATGCAGTGAACTTTGTCAAAAGTTAAATCCCTTTCATTTCACAATAAAACACAATATACACGTTGCTATTAGCTACGGATACTCCAGAGACAAGAGTGATGTCAAGTAAAGACAGGAGGGAGGTAGTATGGTCGTGTGGTGAGAGAAAAGGACTAAGAGCCAGGAGATCCTGGGTTCAAATCCCACCTCAGCCACTAACTAACTGTGACCTAGGATGGGTCACTTAACCTCCTCGTGCTTCAATCCTCCCAGCTGTAAAATGGGCTAGCAGCAGGATCCCAGTGGAAAGAGATACTGCATCTTAGTTGGGCTATCCTGGGCAAATAATTTCTAAAACAAACAAACAAACAAAACAAAACAAAAAAAATTGCAATATGAAATAGGCAAACCAACATCTGAGTGAAAATATTTTACAGAAACTAAAAAAATTAAATAAACCTCATAAAAAAAGTTAGAATTGCACTATACCTTCCAGACAATGCTTTTCTAAAATGGACAGAGAGAGGAAAGGGAGAAAAGAAAAAAGAAAGAACCACGTTTAGTTTTTTCCTTGCAACAGTGATTGATGTTGGGTTGCGTACTATTTCTTACTGCAACCAGAAATCACCTGCTAAACTTAAATAAGACCAATTCATTAATGTTGCTTACTGGCCGCATGGTACATTACAGGGTTAATGCATAATACACCATTGACCTCTACTTGGACCATGTGTGGGAATTTCTACAGGACAATAAAGTTTCTTATTCCCATGATGTTGCTGCTGAGGAAAACCTATTCACCACAAAGCGGTGAAACCTGACGTTTACAGTAACTGAAAAAAACATTAGTTCAGTTCTTTTATCTTTAAAAAGACGTAGACATGTGGAGTCTGGAGGGAGGTCAGGTATTTTGTTTTGTTTTTTTGTTTTTATGTGAAGCTTTGGATTTTTTATGAAAGGTGTTTCAGGGCCTTATCCAACGTAAGGAAGTGTCTGTATGTTGTCTGTTTGTTTGCTGTTTGGAACGCATTAAAAGCAATAAAGCATTGTCAATAGAAATAGAATTTCCAAAGAGTCACAACTAAACACCTCTGGACACGCACTGTCCTTCAGACACGTGAATGTTTTTTCCACAGCCGCAGCAGAAAGTGGGCAACTGACTTTACAGATACACTTCATCACTTGTTTGCATGTATTATATTGATAAAACAACTGCTTACAGCAAAACATGCACATGCACATGTATTAACTATGATTTAGTATGAGAGGGAAGAAAAGAGGTTGGCACCCTGTAGCATGCACTTGTCAGGCACTATATTATTTTTTCCCTTATGCAGTCTGTACAATGCTGACAAAATAAGAAAAGCTTACCTGCACTCCTGGGCTAACAGGAAGGGGGTACATTTGTGGGAAGCACACTGTTGGGCTATACATCGTGGGATGCTGCTGCACCACAATTGAAGGGCTAGGCTGGCCTTGAGGGCGTGGGGGTGTGGGTGTAGTGGCAGGTTTGGGCTGAAACATACAAGTAGTAGTAGTATATATTGAACACTAATATTAAACACATAATAAAAAGAAGCATATTACTGATGGGTACTACATTAAAAGACTAGACTTTTTGTTATTGTAGTACACAAAAAAGGCACCTAGGTTTTCAAAGACAAGCAACGGCTGTTCAGTTATTTTTACAGCTTTAATTTGTGTCTGAACAAGTGGTGGCAGTACAACACACTTTAGCACTGTTAAACCTGAAAGAGCCACATCGATGACCAGATAGTAGGGATGCACCGAATCCAGGATTCTGTTTCGGATTCGGCCCAAATACCTACTTTTTGAGCAGGGTTCGGATTCGGTGAACTACATCCGTACATCCATTTTAATACATCCCTCCAATGTGTGCAGTTCTTCTTTAAATAAGACACAACTCCAGTATTGAACGTAACTGTGGTACAGTATTTAATAACAAGAATACGTTTTATGAACTCTGTCGCAGCTCTCAGCTCCCTTACTGGTGGTGCACGCACTAAACACACGTAGCTGCTGAATGCAAACAGTTATGTAGTAAACCTGTAATATACAATAGCGGTAAACTGTTGTAGACTTGTGTGCTTTGTTGCTTTGTCTGTCAAATGTGTTCTAGAGATTCTACTGAGATGAAAATAAATAAAAATCGGTGCAAAGAAATACACATTTTTTGTAAGATAACATTTACTTTAATAGGCAATGCGTGCGTCTCGCATGCGACGTTGACGCTACTCCCCCAGTGCTGAGTGCCGATTTTCCAGCCAAATTTGGCCTGTTTTGAAATCATCTAGCGGGTTAATGTTGTCTTTGGTGGTTTGGTTATTTTTTTGGCTACTTTTATCATGCACAGTTTTTTTTTCCTATTTTTTTCTATTATGTCATCTCCAGCGCAGAACTTCAATCACCATGCTGTAGTATATGTAGTAGATTTTCTGGAGCGTTCTGGCTCAAGTATGGCAACTCTGGTGCTCTCCTTTCTCATAATAATAGTAAACAGTTCCATATTTTGACATTTCTATTGTGGGGGATGGGGCTAGCAGTAAATTGTGTATGTTTCAAACTGAAATCTTATTCAGGGATATATTTCCATTCGGTAGTAAAAATACTATTAACTAAAAGGCTCAAAACTATGGATTGTGCACATCCCTTGTTAGTAGCTGCCTGTCTGTTCTTCATTCAACAGTTTCCTTCAGGTTTTCTTGACAGTTTTTATAGATTTGGTATTCGGCTATATCTTTTGAGATAGATTCGGTATTTCGGCCGAATCTCAAAAACTTGGTTTCAGTGCATCCCTACCACATGGTTCTTAAAACATCATCACAGACCAAAAACACATATTTCTTTTAAAATTACAAGTGGACTATACACTGCTTCTGTATTTTTGTGCCCTTCTTGCACTTTGACTTGCTTATACAAAAAACTACAGAATAAGCCCCATATGGCTCAAGAGAAAGTCCTTTGGAAAGTCCTGCGTTGCTTGCAGTTTTAAGCAAAGGCAGCAAAACAATTTATAGCAAGATTAAGGGAGTCTACCACACTTCTATAAAGAAAGCAGTAACACATTTAAGCATGTCCGTCAGCCTTTTTTGAAAACACCGATTTAAAATAAATCATGCATATTAATATGCACAATTGTTCTCAATTAGTTCCACAGTTCCAAAGAACCAAGTAAGGAGAAGAAAGAAAAAAAAAAAAAAGAGATATTACAAAAGATTACTTACTTGAGCAGAGAATGACCTGGGATTGAACTCCTTGGCATTAGGATTCAATGTTGATTTTTTAACTTGCCTGAAACAAAAATATAATACAGTAGAACTATCAACTGTAAACTTTTGAAGAGCTAGTCAATTATATAAATATAATAAATCTGTTGCTTCTTATGGTCTTAGTAAATGTTAAGAACTGCAGACAGAACTGAACACTGATTTTATTTGCTATCCCTGAACTACAAATAGAATCACTCCTTGAAGTCATTTTAAAGGGTACATCAGCACTACAGGAAAGATAAAACAAAAACCTTGCTGTTCCTAATGTATTTGGTCACTGTATAAGAAACGTATGCGCCCAAACATCTGCATAATGCCACACTGCTATGTCCAGAATTGCTGTTCTCACCAATAAACGTGACTTCCGCAAGTACCCTCGCATGTGCTCCGAAACGTACCGGCGCATGCCCAATGAAGTGTTGTACAAACTATATTACATCCGTGTGGAAACACACTAGTCTGCGTGACAAACATGGTCCATCGAAATTTTACATAAGGAAGGAACTTGTACTTGCTTTCATTCACTGCAGTAGACATCTTTTCACAATGTTTCCTTCGCATGTTGTATTTTGATGTATTATTATGATTAATATTGCCTTACAAACAAACACACACACACACATGCTTGCCCAGCATTAACTGCAGTAATGTTGCTATTGCAAGTGACCGCTCTCAACACATCAGCTTCCTCGATATCACAGTAAAAGTGTTAATCATTAACACTACCATTGGTTACACAGGCGTGTTTGTTATAACAGGACAAACGGAAATCCTGATTGCGACTTACTCTGGGGTAGCGTCTTTCTTGTCGTCCGTGTCCAGCTTATTGCCTGGCCCGGAGGTCTGGACGCCCTGGGAGGTGACGTCTGGTCCTCTTTTTTGCTCCGAGCTGCACACAACTGACGGGGAGGTGCTCGGGCTGCTGGGCTTGCTGCTGCTATTGCTGCCGCCAGTGGTGTTGGGGGCAGTGCCGTCCTCGCTGGCAGATTCCTTACTACTCGTCTCCGCAGTCTTATCCAGGTGGGGCTCCCTGGACTTCTCTGCAGGGTCTCGAGGTTGGCTCATCATAAGGTCGAAAACAGGATCAGGATTTGAACTGGGCTGTAACTGAAATTAGAGCAGGATATGAAACAAAATAGCTAGAATGACTATTATTGTTCTCTCAGTCTATCCATAGGCATCAAATTGATTTCACATTATTTTAATTAATTGAGAGCAGAAGAAAATACTGCTACCCCGTTATAACTCAACTAGTTACAGTTCAGAATCGGTCATAACATAGTAAGGTCTTGGTTCACATTTTCCCCAGCTCAACTCAAGCAGCAGTTTCAAAAGATATAAATGTTGCAGAATCTACATTGCGTGGATGGCTAAAAGATGAAGAAAAACTAAAAGGACTCCAGAGAGGGATGCTGTAAGAAAAAAAAAGCGCTGCGCTAAAGAGTGAGACAAGTGGCTGCGTGAATGTGCTGCTGTAATAACACAGAGAAAACACAGACATAAAACAAAGTAGATAGATGCTTCTGCATCCAGCACTCAAAGAATATCACAGACATTTGCAGCGCTTTTTTTTTAGATTTTATAGTTTTAAAATATTGACTTAGATTGCATTATTGAGGAATTTGGTGATAAAATGCGTCATCAGGAGAGGATTTAAAGAGGTATGTGAAAAATACAATGAACAAGGGGTGGGGCTTGACTGGAGATACAGTACTGAGTGTCCTTTTGCGATTTAATGCCTTTTAAACCTGTTTTACTCTGAAAAAATACATTTTAAAACAGTGTGCGTGCGAAAACAAATAACACCTGACGCGCCTCAAGCGCTGAATAAATGGACTGCAAAGGGTTAAGAATAGGAAAAGGACAGCTTTCAGAATTATACATAAAATCTAAAGTTATAAATTTCTCTTAACTTTACTGCAAAGCAAACATACCATTCCAAAACAGCAAGTTCTCCATAGATCAGTATTAGCTCCAAGTATGAGTCATCATCGCTTGGCATTTGACAGTTGCTTTAACTGAGTGCCAAGTGTACAATCTACTATTGAACTAGATGTGCACAGAGTGCATTCTACTTTTAATGATTTCAAATAATTAACTCTTTGAATATTATAACAAAAACTTACTCTAAAGTCTTCACTGAATTTCTTTAAATTATCTATTTGTTGTCTATGATCTGGAGCCACAGAAGAAGCACCTGGAAGTGAAGGAAGAGGCAGGTTAAAGTTATTTCACCGACACAGTTACACACAGATGCTGTATTTATCACTTGATGCGATATGAAAGAAAAAACAAAAAAAATCAATATATCTTTAAAAATGTCCCTTGAAGATCGAATTTCAACATTGTATTGGATGGTAGTATGTTGACACTTTTTGGTAAATTCTACATTCTTGAGAAGCATACTGTGCATACAGTTTCTACATTTATCAATGTTAAAATACATACAAATTGGCAAAGGGGTTTAATAAAATGTAGCCAGGTGGGATCTTCCAACCAGCAGGACTAAGCAGTGCTGGGGTTGCATAAAAGATAAAAGCACCATACTGGGATTAAAGAAGGAGGGCATTGGATTGATAAATATTGTCACAGGAATTACTAGGGATCGCTGCTGATTCCAAATACAGCTAAGACAGAGCTGTAGATTTGGTTGCAAACTAAAGGAGGGAACAAGGCACACAAATTTCTTGAGGTGTCACCCAATACAGAGAAATGGTGTTGCCCAATAATTCCCTAACAATGCATTAAAATTAGGCCTCCTTTAAAGAAAAAGGGTTGACGGGAAAGATTGGATTCAGTTCTCATAACAATAGGAAACACTGCTACTGCTTTCACGTAAGTCTGAAAAGAGGTTCTGATAGACATGTACCTTTATTAGCAGGTCTTGGGAAGCTTGGAGAGGTTTCGCTCGGTTTGATATTTTCTTTGTTTGCAGCAGGGGAATTTTGCCTTGGTTCCTGAAGTCTGGATTCTTTAGCTTTATATAAATTAAAAAAAAAAAAAAAAAAAAAAAAAGATTACAAAATCACCCAATTAGTGAAAGAACACAAAATCAAATAAAAATCAAATAAAAAAAATCAAATAAAAAATTCCAAGACTTACATTGGCAACATATTCCTTCTCAAGATTAGGTCAGCATAAAATAGTTAGGTCCGTGTTCTAAAAGCTTTAACCCAGCAAGTGCCATTGTCCTCACCTACCCGTTATTTACATTTTCTCTAACTATATTGTTATAATAAACTTATTTTAATTTTGTTAACTGCAAAAGTGAAGTCCAAATGTAATATGAAATTACATACATACAGTTTTTTTCAAATAAATTAATTTGATATTTAACTGGTTAAAAACTACTTATTGGTGGCAAAATAGGCAGTGTAACTTCAATAACACAGGTACTCGATAATAAACGTTATTCGTTAAAGTTATGGACTGACAGTGTTAGGGCAAAAACAGTGTCAGTCCATAAAGGGAGCCACACTGCCCCAAGCCCATTCAGTTCTTCACAAAGTCATATTTGTTGGAGGATTTCTTTTTGTGGACAGTCATACCATATTAAGGTAGTTAGGCTCCCCAAAAAAACTTAACATAGTACAAGCCACCAGAATTAAGGATTTTAGCTATTACCCAAAAGGAATGGCAAACTGAGGGAATGCACAAACTGTGCAAGTGTTTCAGAAGAAATTATGGTCATTTACTTCTTCACGCAGATCAAACTAAACAAATTCACATTCAAGCAAAATCAAAATCGGCTATTTATTTTATAAAAAGGATTTAACATAGATCAGTATGGCTCTGGTATATCTATATAAACAAGTGGCAACAACCTACCTTCTGCAGATGGGGTGACTGCTCTGTTGGATGCAGGACTGGCTGCTGTGGGAGACACGGCGGAAACCGGCATGGCTACAGACTCAACAGGAACAGTACCGGCTTGAGGAGAGGGAAGAGATGATCCACTGGAAGCACTTCCAATACTGTTCTGCCTTGGAGACCTGGGTCTGTGTACTTTAGGAGATAACCGGGAGCTTGAACCTAGGATTCACATACGATTCCTTTTCAGCAAATGCATTTTTATTTTATTTTACCCCCGACGGGTATTTGATTAGGCTGTTTTTCTAATTTCTATATCCTTTTTTTACTACATGGTCACAATGCTTGTAAGAAGAAATATGTAACCCTATGCAATGTTTCTTGTTTGCTCACCTCCACTAACGACAGCTGACCAGGTTCCGCCCGAGGGGCTGCTTCGTGGTGCTGGGGGGGGAGACACCTCCGCAGGTGCACTGTGGGGTATGAATTCCACACCCATGCCAACTCTTCCAGTGGAACCTCTGTGTCCCCGAGGGGTGCGCTGGGTCTTTGGAGACATCCTTGGAGGACCTGATGGTTAAAAACAATTACAGTAAGAAAAAAATCTGCCCCCAGTTATGCGGACTGAAATGAAGTAGCTTCCTTTCAATGAATACCTAAGGCTTGCTTTTTCGATGTACCAATAAGTGATGGGGGGGGGGGGGGACGGACTGTCCTTTAGTCTCTTTAATTTTATACAAAAAATGATTTTATAAATGGCTCCGCATTAAAAACAACGTACAAAAAAACAGAACCACTCAACCCATATGAGCAGGTATACTTACGACAATAAATTTTATGTAAAATTAGACCTCCATAAACAACAACAACAACATTTAAATACTATAATCTAGAAAATGCACTGGAAAATGCATTAATTACGTATATTATGATTTTGCTGACTTTTGTCTAAAATTTGAGAACACACATGAAAAAAAGTTTAGTAGGAAGTAGATGAACAGTTCAGAAAAGAGAAAGTTATCAGTAAGGCAACGAAAGAGTTAAAACCATTCCTCGGCAGGGATTAGCAACATAATTTTAAAAAAGGGAGAATATTTAAAAATGGGAATTTCAAGACAAAAACAAAACAAACCAAAACAAGAAAACTATGGTATTGTACCTTCTGTAGACATGCGTTTAGGCATAGTAGAGAAAGGAACTGGAGCACCATGAGCAGAGGGGCGAGACGGGGGACGCGAGGGCCTGTAGGGCGGCCTGGTGGGAGTGGCTGCACGAGGCGGAAGAGAGGTGGGGGCTGACTGGTAACGAGAAGGTGGGCGAGAGGAAGGAGATGGGCAAGGCGATGGCCAGGGAACACCTGACAGGACAAATGAAATGAAGGAAAGTATAAAAACTAAAAGAAAATAATAATAAAAAAAAAGTGGGTAGGTGAGGAGGTTAGGGAAGAAACACAGGTAAAAACAGAAAGGAAACTAAAAAATAAAACCATGAAGACAACTAAAAAAAAAAATGGTTTTGAGAACTTTTTATAAATGTTTTATGATTTTAATTTCATCTCGTTTTGTTTTTCCAAAAAGCTTTCTTTTATTATTTAACAGTTTTGTAACAAAGTATTCGGAGGGATAACTAAGATGCAAGACAATCAGAGTTTGAGCTTTTCACAAAAAAAAAAAAAAAAAAGAAAAAAAGGCCATTGTAGGGATATAGCTTTGTTCCATTCCAAGAATGAAATGACAAAATGTTAATATACAGGGTGATTAGAAAGTAAGTTTACCACATTACCGCACCATGTGTTGTGGACAGTACCACCTTTCTAATCATCCTATACAATTCCCAGCACTATGTTGGCTAGATAAGCCATGGTACGTGTGGATAAATTAAATCCAAAAACAACTATGCCAGCCCTGTTTATTTTAAACTCATTACGGTCACATCCAGTATATCCTATTTTATAGTAAAGCTAAAATTACAGCAAAGTAAATAGGGACCAATCTATGCAGAGCGCTATGATGAGAATCTTTGGATACGAATCCAATATGGATGGCAACAGGTCTGTTAAGAAGGAAGTGACATCAGCGCTTTGGCATCTTATCGACTCATTTGAAATCAGAAACATATTTGCAGAAGTGTAGTTTACTTAACTTAAATGGCAATCCTGTTACTGTAAAACGGAACATTTTGGCAGAGAATTTATTTTGGCTTTACTGGCGTTTTTGACTGGACTGCCAATAATTCTTCCACCAATCAGAGTGTGGTGCACAGTGAGTGATCCCAGCCTCTGACAGACTGGTTAAAGCACAGGTTAAAGAAGTGCTGGGCAAGGAAAGAATGTGTCGGACATCAACGCGAATGAGACCATGAGAATGGCAGTGTGATGAAGCCAATTTGCTTGAAAAAATTAAAAGCAGACCAGACATTTACATCAATGGATTTTGAAAATCTGGAATTTATGATGCGATCAGGAACTCTGACGCAGTGTAAACTGCGGCAGCTACTGTGGTACCTGTACGACTGTTCTTTATGTTAAGCAGTTGTGTTATTTATTTTTTTTACAAGGGGTTAACTAGTACTTTAACAGCCAAAATAGTTTATTCCAGACTTGTTAGAAAGTCTGTAACAAAAGCAAATTTGTTTTGGATTGTTATTGTCAATTCGTTGTAGATTCTACTATTAAAAGACACCCACCGTGCAGGTATAGCAACATCCCTAAACAATGTTAAAATAAATTAGTTCTGCACCCTTAAAACTGAGTTGATTTTGCCAGTGCTTGCTAGTCTATTAACTAGTTCTAAATTTAAAGCATTTTTGTTTTAACTTTATTGTTAAAGTTTTCACACATGGCAATACTGTCCTACAATTACTAAATGATACTGTGATCATTCCACTGTGCTGTTAGTGAACCAGAGCTACATTTTGAAACAGAGTTAGCAAGTGCCTATCATTTAATGTGTACTGCAGCTACTGATCCTTTCCAGTTACTGGTATCTTAATTAAGGACTCTAACATATAATGCTGCAACTCATTTTTAGAAGGCCTTCTTTGTTCTTATCCAAGTTGCTGCAGTGACACTGTAGATGCTCTAACAAGTTACTGTAAATGACACAGTTTTAGAAGACAGATTTCATTAAATAAACATGTATTGGAATACTTTAATTAAAATAAGAAATACAAAACTGTGGCATTTGTCTTTGTGAACGTGCCAAGTGAAAACCGGCAATTCAAAAACTGTCAAAAATCTATCAAGGGAGCAAATCCGCCAAATGTAAAACCAGACAAAATTTGCCAATATACGGTATTTTAAAAGTTATATCCTTATAGGCACATACATTAGCTTTAAAGTTATACGCATAGTTGCTTAGATGTTTGCTGGGATATAAACAACCCATGACAACATATAGTGAACATGCTAAAATCAGTATGAAATTCAGCAACTGACAGGACTGAACAAGTAAATTGTCTTGACCTTCATTACATTTCCACAAAGTTAGATTTTAATTATCCAGGAGCTCTGCAGGTCAACAACTGGAGTCCATTATCGAAAAAAGACTGCTACATAAATCACACACAGAGTTTACAAAAATACAAACATACTGTAAACCTTTCCTGTACTGTACACAGAGTCTGAGGAACCAACATTTGTGAACAATCAAAAAGAACATGGCTATCTATTGATTAGTTCAAATCTCTCACCTTTTTTTAATGTTAAAATATTTTAAAATCAACATACATAGCATTAAGAAAAACCTTTACTTTTTTTTTATGAAAGAATACCTCCACCTGCTAGTGTGAAAAACATACATTAGAATGTATGAATATGATTGTTGTTCAACCTTGTATGTTAGCTGACAAATTCTTAATTTAAAAAAAAATACCATCAACTGAACAAACAAAAGTGTCACAGAATGGTTCATGCACAACATGAAAATTATGTAGTGCAAGATTGTGTCCCGCTTTAGATTTAAACTGCTTTTAAACATCTCTCCACAACCTCCCGTCACATCTGCTTTGGATATGTACACAAAAGTTGCTTCTGTAAGATAGTCACCCCACAATGACTTAATTGTTCCAGTGCTCAGATGCGTTTTTGTTGAGCCCACAAATCAAAGTAATACATTTCACCCCTGCAGTTAAACACTGGTCTTACCTCCATTAACCACTCTTTGGTCTGCTCCTGAGCTGGGACTGTAGTCTGAGTTGTGAGCTCCAGTGCGGGGAGGAGGGGGTACGGTGCCAGGTTGGGCCATTCTTGGAGAATTCTGTCTCCCAGTACCCCAGGACATTCCATCCCTATTCCTCTGTCCTGGTGGAATGTACTTATTTTCTCTGGAGCAGGAAAAAAGAATGTTGAAAAATTCTTGTAAAATCTGTATTACATACACTATACTATACATGTTCTGTGTAAGTGCTGTCCCACTACAAAAAGGGATGTGACTTTTGTTATAGGGAGGACCATTAACCCTTTGCGGTCCAATGTCGGACCAGGTCCGACATTACGATTTTCCCGTTCCAGTCCAATCTCTGGAAAAAGTTGAGAAAACCATTCAATGGCCAAGTGAGAACGATAGGAGCCGAATGAAACCGAAAAAAAAAGGTGTGGGGGGGGGGGGGGGGGGGGGGGGGGGGGGGCGTGTGAGCAATAGCCTAGCAGCTGCGCCATACAGAGATAAGCAGACTTAAACAAAGGAGGTAGCTGCTTCCGCATCCAGCGCTCAAAGAATATCAGACATTTGCAGAGCTTTTGAGATGTCTATAAAAAGGTATGTGAAAAATACAGTGAACACAGGGTGGGGCTTGGTTGGAGATGCAGTACTGATGTCGCTTAGCATTGCAATGCCCTTTAAACCGGTTTTACTTGGGGGGGAAAAAAAATATATTTTAAACAGTGTGTGTAAAACAAACAGCGCTTATGAAAATAAATTGGACCCGAAGTGCCCAACAGGCACTGAATAAATGGACCGTAAAGGGTTAATCCTGGAACACTCGCTCTCGCAGGCAATTCTGTTTATTGAATCTTTTTCAAACAAATTTGGCAGACATGGTACATGCTACACTCAAACAAAAAAAAATTAAAAAAAATACACCATTAACAATCGAGGTAATGAAGAGTGCACCTGGAGTTCATGCTGTGTCCTTCTCTTTCAGAGTTTCTTGCCACAGCTGTGTATTTCTCCTCTTCTGTGCGATCATCGTTCTCCACAGCCACTCTGGCTTTATACGAGGCACTTGATTCGATCTCATCTGCGAGTTGCGCTGCTCTGGCTTCCCGCTTCAGAAACTCTTCAGAAGTGTCCCTTTCTAGAGCCACCCTACACCAGCAGAAACACAGTCACTTCTTGGCAATCTAACAAACCTTTTGTCCTCAGCACCTGATAAGCATTTTACACATATGTATTATATTTAATAGGTGTTTAAATAGTAGTGGAAGTAGTTAGTATAAGGTAAAAAAAAAATTAAGACACAAAATTTGGAAGACAAAGAGCCAAGTTCACAAACCTTTAATGAGTTACATAAATAATATAATTTTCAACACACTTAATAGTTTCATGAATATAATAAAAACACTATCTTTGTAAAATCTGTTGCAAAAAGGTTCCTTTCCAACAGCCAGACTTCCCCTAAAGAATCCCAGTTTTGTACCAAGTAAGGGAAAAATTCAGTGTTGCATACTACTAAAATATTTCAGTGTGTTATCTCATGAAAATATGAGCTCTACGTGTTTTCTGTAAAACAGGACTGTGGGAAACTGCAGCTTGAAACAGCTGTTGTTCAGTTGTGGCAATATATGGATAAACCATAATTTATAAACAAGAAGTGCAATTGTGATGACAAACTGAATACTAAAAATGTGTTACACAACTTACGTATATGAGGAAAGACTGCTGTCATAAGTTGATTTTACTCCATAGTTTTCTTCATTAAATTTAAACATGTCATTTGGATCCCAACCATTGGACTGTCAGAGGAGAAATAAATAAATACAATACATTTATTTCATGCCATTATGTATGTTGATAAACCTACCAGGTAACATATATTCAGATAAGCATTCAGCATCGAACATGGACAACAACTAAAAAGACACAAACTTACACTAGTGTAAGCTATCTAAATTGTCAAATTTTTTTTTATACTTTTAAATCTGTCTGGAAAAAATACCTAGCAAACTAGTAAAAGCATTCTGCTTGCCACATCCATATTTAGATGCTAAACCTTAACTTTATAAGACTTCTTGATTCCTGATAAAAAAAATTTAAGAACTTACAAAGTTATCCGGTAATAACCAATACAGTAATACAGTATTACAGATGAACATGGTCAATTCTTACTTTTTTGATATAATATTGCATATAGTAAGAACACGCACCACATCGGTCTCCAGGGCCTCTAGGTCCTCACTGACACGCTCACCACTGTCCCATGGTTCCAAATCTTTGTCTTTGTGCTCACCATTTATTCTAGCATTGACAGTAGGGTCTGTGAATGCATCTGTAACAAATAAAATGTATACATTTCTTAGGCTAACAGTATATAGTTAGCCTAACAAACCAGTTGTGTGACATTAAACTGGAAAAACAAAAACATGCAACCACTTCCCGCTACAGGACCACAAGCACATCCTTTGATGCATTCCATTCGTGATCATTTCAGTACAGTATCCCAGTATCAAAGTAAACAAAATCAAAATGTAATTGGGTGTTGAAATAGTCAAATCAAATACATATTTAAAGCTTCATTACCTGACTTGGTTGTTAATTGTGGAGCACTGTATAGTATGCAATGCAACTGTAACACTTTGGCCATTATTGTTAAAATTTGGAACCTAGATCAGATTTCAATTTTTTTTTGTATTCTTATTTTGCCCCTTTTAAAAATCACACCTTGCATCTAATGTTAAAACTAGCGTTCTTGAGACAAAAAAAAAACAACTGCAGCTTCCAGCAACTAACCGTGAAATGAAATTCACATTCAAATATACTTGCAATGCTGCCAAAAAACCAATGTCTATCAATCAAGATCGATATGTCTTATTCTTTTACACTGCAATCTGTCTGCTTTGGGTTTTGCTAATTTAGTAATCTGTCTGTTTTGTGCTCTGCTGTTCTGGTAGACAAAGTAATTACTCCAGGTAATGATGTCGACTCTCTCTATAAACATATAGTATAACGAGAACACAGGTGCAAGTGAAATGGTATTTGAGTTAAAAAGGCAAAAAAAACCAAATAAATAAGATTTTAACATTTACACAGACTACTCCCTAATATTCAAATCATCACGTCTCAGCACATTTACAAATATCCCACAGAAGACAGACAGCAATGTCCATTTCATTTAAGAACTTTGGCTAACTGACTTCATGTCTCAGGAGCATTCAATGAAGCAAAAGTTGATTTGCACACAAAGCACAATTACAAAAAAAGCAAATCAACTGTGCAATCAGATTTTTGACACACAAAACACAGGTTAATAACATAGCCTCCTGACATGAATACCTATTTAACATGCAAAGCACAGTGAATGTGAGCTTTTGTTCCTCAAGCATCTATACAAAGTGGCCTAGTGTCAACCACTAAGTGAATGTACAAATCTAAAACAAAAGCATAGTTTACTTAAACCCCTTTTGAATTACAAAGATTATACTATCTTTTAACTTTACCATTTAAAATCTTTTTTTTTTCACCACCAACAGTTTTGGATTTCTGCATACTATTGTCTAATATTTAAAATATTGGAAAGAATTCCTACTATAATTTTAATCAACTGAATTAGAATGGAACGTATATAGTGTATCTTTCCTAATTTACATTCAGTTAAAAAAATAATTTGGTGCTTTATTGAAGGTCAGGCAGTTAGGAACACACATTTAAGTGATATCCAAAATAGTACTAAATGCACATTCTAACTAAAAAGTGTTTAGAAAAAAGAAAAAGTGCAAGAGTGTAAAACAAAGTTGTATATTACCTGTTTCTGAAGAAACTATATTGATTACAAAAGAGAAAGAAATTAAGAAACAGATTCAGTGGACAATTGAGCACTTTAAATAAACAGTAAGTATATTGTTGTGAACTGTAACAAACTAAGACACCATGTTTGTATCTGTACTTTATCAGGCTTGCATGTTAAAACTTCGTATTCACACTTGCTGACTTAGCCATTGCAAGAAGGATAATAATGTTGAAGAATGGACTTTTCTTTCATCTTCAATGCTGTCGTATAACAAGACCAGTTAGCACTTTAGTTTATTCAGTCCTAGTTCACTAATGTTGTTGAGAATGATAAGGATGTGTAAGGGGTCCAGCTGCTTACAACAACAACAACAACCCACTCAGTGCTTACAAAATCTAAAACTAGGTAAACTTATAGAAATGCAACACAATATAATTTAAAGTAGGAAGGACTGAACACATTATAAATATATCATGAATTTATGTAACAGTGGACTCCCTCTACTTTACCAGCCAACATGGTGACTGGTTACAAAAGACTTTTAGCATGTTGTTATTAGCAAACCCACTTATGCCAAACATTTGATCTTTTTCTGTACGCATTTTAATGAGGACAAGAACTGTGGAATTCAACTGATGAGGGTGGCAAGAGTTCTGATCATTATCGTGTTACTGATTTTATATATATATATATATATATATATATATATATATATATATATATATATATATATATATATATTCCTATATCAAAAATCAAACCATTTAAAATAAATAAATAAATAAATAGGGAGTCCGCTTAAGTGAACTAAACAATAAAAACATTAAGCCAGGGCTGGGCAATAGAATTCAATAATTTGCTTTAAGACTTGGATTGAAGTGGATCAATAAAATACTTTACACATGGTTGGAACTAGGGGTGTGCCAATACTATTTTCAGAGTAATTTGAAGTTGTTAGGTATTAAATTAAATGTATTAATTACTCAACACAAAACAATCTTGCCCCTCTGCTTCCCTTATCAATCAATAACAATCTCACAGCGATATTACTATAAAACCTGTTGTGATCAAACAAACTAAAACTCATTTAGATTTCCTTCTGATGAGAGGAAAATTAGCTTCCAAATGGCTTTTAAAACACTCAATGCAGAAGTTAGCTGCCACTGACTGGTACTCAATTACAAAAGGTGGGTGAAGGGCAGCTTTCTTGTTTTGAAATCAACACAATCATGAATAGGTGTGTTTTGATTTATTTAATACCTGCCGACAAATACTTCTTAAAGGCAATTACTCAAAAAATATCAGCAAACCTCTAGTTGGTAAGACTAGCCCTCATTAAACATTAGTAACATTTATATGCTTACCTTTTCTTGCATAATTCAAGTCTACATCTTTAAACTGCACCACAACAACATCAGATGCCTTAAAAATGATGCTCTCCAGAATATCTTCACGCTTTGGGCAAAGACCAGAGTCTGGACTCTTGCGGTGAGCAGCGTCAAGAACCAAGTCACACTGAAATGCAAAAAGCACAAAATTATCTGCTGAAACTCCACCGTCTACACAAAACAAGATCAAATGTGAAGAGCCCAACAACCACTCTTACCTTGGGACTGTAGGTTTTAAAAACTCCTTCATAAATAACTCCATTTTTTACTTTTAATTCACATTTCGATCCCTAGAAAAGAAAAAAGTAATGTAAACATTGTATTTCCTACTTTGCGAAAAACAGTGCTACTACAGTAGTTTGACTTAAATAATGAATTTGGTTGCGCAAGATATGAGACAAAACATCCAATATATATTTCTAAAACATTTTTTTTTTAAATATAATTTGGCTAACCTTTTATAACTACCAAGTATCCTCCCCTACAAATATGGTACTTACTACAACTGATGTTAGGACATGTACCATCCTCATGTTTGCATAAACACCATCAAAAGGAATCTGGAAAATGACATTAAAAGGTACACCACATGACTAAAGTGCTGGCTTACAATGATAATTGGACACTGAATTTAAAAAACTGCTGTAATTGTAATCAAAGGTTATTACACAAATGGAATTCAGAGCTGAAATATAACAGGAATACCACAACCCTGTGCTTCTTCCAGATACTCACTCATCTCTGAATTGTAAACACAAGTATTAAGTACTGACCACAACTACCTCCTTGGTATAAAGCTATCTCCAACAGTAAAACACAGACAAAACAATGCACAGTAAATCAACTTTGCAGCAGCTGGCAAAACCTATTACAGAAATTTGATACATAAAATACATAGAAAACATCACTGATAGTGATTTGCTACTAAATCAAATCTGAAATGAGGTTCATGACCTTTCATAATACACAGTATGAAATTACTTGTCTACAAAAAATAATTCACCACTGGAAATTGTTTTTCCCGAGCTAAACTACTTGCAAGGCAGTTTCAGACTTCCACTTAATATGATGATTCTGCAGAAAATCTGTCAAGGTTAATAAAGAAGAAAAACAAATTTGTGTTAATCCTTACGCAGTAGTTGAGGTTTAAATATTTTTGCCTTTATTTCCTTTATAAATTCTATTCCTCATATAGGTATTTTTAATTTGATTAGTTTGGGCATTAAGCATCTTAATTCAGGTGGTTCCTCCGAAAGTAAAATTGTCGATTTACTGAATTTGCATAATGTATTTCTTTATAACATTGCAGGGATATTGTTTTAGGATAGATGTCTGAATTTGTCTCAACAATAACTATGACTCCTACCATCTTGACAGCACCCTATTAAAAGTTAGATCTGCAGTCTACAGGGTTCTTACCCTGTTAAAATGAATTAACTCCACAGAGACTCATTTGTAGTATTGTGGGTTATTCAGTCACCTGGAATAAAGTTTACTTACTCACTTGTATCTTCCCCCATACTATGCAAGTGACTTTCTTCATATAAAGTGCACATGTGCTGTATCTGACTGGCAAAATAAAGTAGCCAGACAGTATGTTTTGTAAAACTGAAACTGATCAACCTTATTACTTGTAAACCAATCTACACCATCACAAGCAGTACTAAACCCTCTTGTTGAAGGAACAAGATACTGTTTACTATTCCAGAGGCAATAATTTGTACCTTTTCCTAAATAAAAAAATTGCAACAAAGGCGTCAGTTGTTTATCTACCCGGCACTTTTTGAAAATAACTTGGTTTTACTAAAAATATAACACATTTATCTTCAGTGAAGCAAGCAGGCATGTGTTGCTTCTCTTTAATTCCATAACAATCAGTTGTCACCTCTTGGCACATGCCCAGTATAAATCAAGACCTACTTCCACGGTATGGGGGGCAAGGCCTGTTAAATTCTCTATGACCTTACGACCTTGACGAACAAAGTTCTACGGAGGATTATGCACGAAGCTCACATTTGTTTTTTATTATACATACCAGTCTTTTTTTGCATGGCAATTTTTAATTGCTCAACTAATTCAATTTTGCTCAGCAAAAATGTCAAATAACAGGTCATTTCCAATACAGAATGGACTGGAGTTCCATCTGGTAAACCTTGCTGTCATCGCCAAAACTTTACAGATTGGACTATCTATTCAGTTCAGTGTAGAATGAATTTAATAACATTCTAAAAAAAAAAAATAATAATAATAATAATTTTAAATACAATGCGTACTTACTGTAGCTGGAGGAGGGCCTTTTCCGCTGCTGCGCCCTCTGAAATATCAAATAAAATGTAATAAGGCAACCATAAATAAGTGTATGAATTATTGGAGGTGGGGAAAAACATTTACTCTACTAAAAATATAAACATATTACAGGTGTCAGGCTCAGCAACGTAAAAAATAAGACAACATTAACAACATCTACAGCATTACGCGAACAGAATCTCAAATACCTATACTCAGTCAAGCACAAGTACCCATTAAACTCAGGCAAGAGGTTATCAAGGCATAGATTCTTCCAGCAAATCAAATCCCAATTACTTCGGATTCCTTTGCCCTCAAGATCTCAAGTTAATATATAGAAATACAGGTACACAAGTTTCATTACAACTGAACACGTGTAGGGTTGGGAATTTTAAACGTTTAAACATATAAAACACTAAAGAAGTGGTCAAGTGTTTAATAATATGCTAGGCGTATAACCCGTCACATGACAAATTTCACCAAACGCATATTATTTTTTAATGTATTAATTTTAGTAATTTATCGTATACAGTAGTCAGTTGCAGTGGTGCCAGAGTAAGGTGGATACTATAAAATGGATGGGGTTGGGCTACTGGTGCAACAGAAAGATTGGCACTGGGACGGGTGTTATCCTCGGTCAATCTGGCGCTTCAGTGGCGCATTCTGTGTTCATGCTGTAAAAGGTGTGGCATGGTTAACGAACAGCGTATTTTCTGGCGATATTAGAGATCATAGGATTTAGGTATCATGATGTATCTATATACTGCGGAACACTACCCTGGTTACAAGCCCTTTTCTTTAACCACTGGACCACAAAGCCTCCTATGCTAAACACTCCCGGTCTCCTGATGAAGATGAGTTGATCCCATGGCTATCTCCTAAACAGCAATGCCACAGCGAGAGCTACACTAGCTTCTGCTCCCCACTGACACTCCAAACCCCCCCCCCCCCCCCCCCCCCCTCCCCCAACTCTCTCCTGTCTGGATCAGGATTCTGCTGAGTCTCATTAGCCAAAATACCACACATACAATCAAAATAGAAACGCATTTAAGAATAGGAAAATGACAGCTTTCAGAATTATACAATTATACTTTACTGCAAAGCAAACATATAATTCTGAAACAGCAAGTTCTCCATAGAGAAGTATTAGCTGCAACTGTGTGAAAATAAATTGGACCCGACACGCCTAACATAGGAAGGAAGAGAAAGTCTGTTAAAATGTAGGATTAGTTTTTATTATGTAGTATGTGCGAAACTCCAAATCATGACGATAGTTGCATGGAAATATCTTCCGTGATTATCAACGCTTGGCATTAAAACTCCAAGCATTAAAATCGAAGTTTCACCTTAAAATGTCCAGTCACATCGTTTCCTACACCAGCAGCAGCAGCAGAAGAATGTAACACTTTGGTCCACTAATCCAGGTAAATTGCTCCTGGCTGGCTGGCAGTAACAAATTATTCTGCTAAAATCAGCTCACTATTTATGGCTAACCCAAAGCATTAGCTCCCTGCTATTACCATAACATTACATTCCAATTTGCTCTCAGCAGACAGTCATAGTACATTCAGAATAGTTTTGGATGAAATACATTTGAACATTTCTATAGAAATATTGCCAGTGCAATCTTTCTGCTGTACCACTAGTTCCACAGGAAGACACATTTTATACTCATTAATACAGTCAAATTCTGGCTATTTAAAAAAACACACACACACCAGTGGAAAGCAACCTAAAATTACCTCTCTGCTGTCCTGCAAAAAACAGCTGATCTAATTATACTTGAAATTTCAGACGATATATAGTATATCTAATTAATAATAAAAAAAACAAGCACCTTACAATCCCGGAATTCCTAAGTTTAAAGCCCAAACACTAAGGACAGGCATCAATCCATTAACCTGTGGCATATACCATCCGATTCGTTTTTAAACATTCTGGTAGGATGCGTGATGTATTTTACCATTGATAAAATATGCTTAAACGAATCTATAATGGTTATATTATATTGGTTGCAAAAAATGGATAGCCAATTCTGTATTTTAAGCCCTAGCGTTTCTTTATAGCCCAACATTGTTTATCTAACGCAGCCCACGTAAGCACTGTCACCCGTGACCGGCCGGGTCTGCCTCTTTCTGCAGAGATTCCAGTTCATGACACTGGAATGCAATGCTTAGCTGTGACACCGAACCTTTCCATCCTGCCGCTATTACAAGCGGGTAATTACACAACACAAACAGCACGCAGTTGTATTATTTCAAATGGTTTCTGAAAACTTCCAAGAAGATAACATTGGCAAAAAAAAAAAAAAAAAACTGTGCGGTTGTATTTTCATTAGTCTAGGGTGCAAGTTGCAGCATTTATGTAAAAATACAAGTACAGTATATGCCATGGGAGTATTTATTTCACACAAATATGCAGCTAAACACAGTACAGAAGTATACATTTTATATAAAGGTATCTTATTCTGCTACAGACCAACATGCATATCTCCACAAAATATTTTCACCTTTATTTTAAGAAATTACTTAAATTATAAATATTACAGCACTTTTGTGATGTGTTATTGCACGTTTTATTATAAAATTACATTTGTAATTCAAATGGATTTTAAATGACAGTATATCGCAATCTAGCTGCCCCTACAGAGACCGGTTAAAAACAGTATTTTTTTTTTTTTTTTTGTAAAATGTTAGATGCCATCTGAATGTCACGCACCCTTTAAAAATAAAACAATACAAAATATCATGCATCAATACAAAGTGCGTTGCTGCAGCGACATACAGACACGAAGCAAAACCAAAGAGAGAGCGCGGCCTGGAGAGCAGGGGTAGGCCATGTCGTTATTATAATTATTTATATTAATTTGACAAAAAAAAAAAAAACTTAATTGCCACTCTTAACTGTACCACGAGGTAGTAATAGACTTGTCAAAAAAAAAACCTAAGCTCAAGGAGGTTCCTCGTGAGCTGTCAGATGGACAGCAGAAATGCACCGACCTGCCCATGTTCTGCCGTCCGCCGCTCCCCCCACTTCCACCGGCGCCAGAGGCCGTAGCCGGACCGCTGCTGCTGTTGCCGGGTTTTCGGTTACCGCCGGCCTGCTTCATTGACATGATGATGATGATCCCATAAACAAAAACGTATTTATTGTTTTGCGTTCAAATGAAGAGCAAAAAAAATATTTAAAATAATAATATTACAAATGGTTCAATGTAATGTATATATTTATACATATATATTTTTTTATTATACAAATTAAAATAAATCTATTTATTTTTTCTTAAAATGTAAAGTATGCCAATAATTATTGGGTTACTTAATAGTAATATTAACTCCTGTTTTAACTGTGTCTTAAATGTATTTGTAATAAACAGGATTTTTACACTCTCCCAGTTTCTCTCCTGGTTGCTATCAGCGAAGAGACCAAAACAGTCTGAGAGGAGACAAAAAAAAAAACCGCGGATGGATATAACCAGGGCGCAGCGCTGCGTACATACAAGTAATTCACCTTTCTGCGCAGTGACAGTTCTCAGGGGCCACCGATTACAACAAATTGAGTCCTTTTAAAAATTAAAATCACTCCCCCTGATGCTACTTTTGGTTGTCAGTTTATTTTTTGCTGTGTGACAATTGTTCTGACCAGGCGGACTATTTACAGGAAGTCGGAAGATTATCGTCGCTGATTGTGCTGTGTCTACCACGTGAGCCGGTAGAGGTATTCCTTGAGTGACTGTCACAGAAAAAAAAAAAAAAAAGCCGAGACGTGTGTTGTGTTTAATTTTTCTTTTCATGAGAGAAAAAAAAAAATAGTATAGTATTCTATAGTAAAAATATCAGCACCCTCGATTACAAGCATATATGCAGCCATGCTGTGTTGTTATGCCAATATTTGACTGTAACATTTCCCAAATGAAATGCCGCTGTAAAATAATATATCTACCCAGTTCAGAATAAACTGCATTCTTAATGCTAGCTTTATTGATTTATTTCATTTTTTTTTTTTTTTTTTTTTTTTTATTTTTTTACATTCATATATCATGTTGGATCTGAGCTCAGCCATACTCACCGTGTGTGACCCTGAGCAAGTCACTTAACCTCCTTGCACTGTGTCCTTCGGATGAGACGTAAAACCGAGGTCCTATTGTAAGTGACTCTGCAGCAGCATCTGTGAAGCATAGTTCACCCCTTGTCTCTGTGGATCGCTTTGGATAAGTAAAGTAAATACAAGTAAAGTGTGAGCATGCTCATTTCATCTTCATACTATTGACGTCAGAATTGCAGATTATTCCTTCTTATATACAGAGAAGGCAGTGTCTATGCATTCTCCTGGTATACCCTTGATTACTCTGGAAGGTAATCCAAGTCCACCCAATACTGCTGCACTTGTACTCTGATTGTAGGGCTATCATAAACTCCATGTACACTTTCTAGATGAGAAGGCACCCATCTAACATATACATAGTGAGGTGACGGTTTTAGGAGCCTGCCAGCACCCACAGGCACATTTATACTAAATGAAAATGTGTCTCTTAAGTACCACACACAAGAGCCATGTGTGAAAAAGTTACAATTTACTGGGTCTATAGAAAGGTAGCTGATTTCACATCTCCCCATTCACCTGTGCTATATTGTACAAAACCTTGTTTGTAAGTGGAGTGGTAAATTGTAATGCAAAGTATATGGACACCTGCATAGCGCACAACACATGTTTGCCAAACTATTAGAAACTCATAATATCAGTAGACCTACAACAAAATAGTAGGTTTGTAAATCTATGGGCTTTAGAAATATGTACACCTTGGTTAAAACGATATCTTTTTGTTGTTCCAGGAAATCAGAACATAACAAATCAAAGTGTACATACAGTTAAATCCATGCAACCCTATATCGATCTATCTATCTATCTATCTAGCTATCTATCTATCTATCTATATTCAAGAGCTGGTTCTGTTATTCTCTTAGGTTTAATAAGCACACAAACAAAAAATACAAAGTAATTTAAATCACAGAACTAGGCACTGCTTTGAAGAGAAAAGGGTTTCTAGTTTGTACATACATTACTGAGATTAAAGAGATCATGCTCCATTGACCATTAGTTATCTTTCTTATAGAATGAAACGTTCACTATCACAACTCTTTCAATCCTGAATTCTGTCGAGCTGGAGAAAGAACTCCTTCATTGAGTATATGAGAACAGGACAAAAATATATTTTTCAGACCCAAGTCCCGTGAGGTTCCAGCGTGATTTTCGACGGCATACATTAACATATAGATAAGGCCTTCCCAGGACTGAAAGAGTTAAAGAACGTGCTGTCATAACTTTTTTTCCACTGCAATCTTTAACATCTTCTGATGTTGCCAAGCAGGTAGCAGCCAGAACATCTTTTGAAATGTAAAGAGATGTCTGATTATTCTGCAAAGCATAGAAAACTCTCTTTGTGGTTTGTGTTCCAGCCTAGTATGTCTTTAGGCTACAGCAGGTTCTGCTAAAGGAAGCTGGTTGGAAGTGCTGATGTATTTCCAATAAGGCTGAAATCAAACAGAAATCTTTGATCAGAGGACAAACTCCTCTCATCCAGAGAACCCAAACATGCCTTTAGAATGCAGATGCTGCCAACATTCTATTTCTTTCCAAGATGTTACAGAATTACAAATTATATTTTGTTTAAACAATGTTTTTTCCACATTATATATATATATATATATATATATATATATATATATATATATATATATATATATATATATATATATACATACAGTACCAGTCAAAAGTTTGAGTGCACTTGTTTCATAATTGACAATGTTTTACGTCATATACGTTTCTGTAAATACTTGAAAATGAAAACACGTTACAATATACAAAACAAAACATAAGGAGTATCAAAGCAAAGAAAATTGAAAATTGTCTCTAAATCTTGGATTTCTCAAAATAGCCACCCCTTGCCTTAATATTAGCCTCACAAACACAAGGCATTTGGTTAACAAGTTTCAGCAGGAAATCACCCGACATGTCTTCCCAGCTCTTCTGCAGCGATTCCCAGAGATGTAGGGCACTTGTGGGTAGCTTTTCTTTGACTCTTCTGTCCAGTTCTTCCCATATGAGTTCTATGGGATTGAGGTCTGGAGACTGAGCAGGCCAGGTCATTAGACTGAGTTGTCCTTCACTTTCCTTCTTCGCCAGATAGTTCTTGCACAACTTTGAGGTGTGTTTTGGGTCATTATCTTGCTGAAGAATGAAGGACTGCCCAACTAGCCGTAATCCTGATGGAATGGCATGCCTCTGAACTATGCTATGATAACCATGCTGGTTGAGCTTGCCATGGACTTGGTAAAGATCATCAACTCTGTCACCAGCAAAGCAACCCCAGACCATGACACTGCCTCCTCCATGCTTGACAGTGGGAACCACACACGCAGAACTCATGCGCTCACTCTCTCTGCGTCTTACAAATACTCAACGGTTGGACCCAAATATTTCAAATTTTGACTCATTGGTCCATATGACCGACTTCCACTCCTCAAAAGTCTAGTTCTGTGTTATTCTGCACTCTTAACAATGGTTTCTTTGCAGCAATTCTTCCAGTTAGGCCAACTTCACGCAATGTCCTCTGAACAGTTGATGTTGAAACATCTGTACTTCTAGTAGCATTTAGCTGAGCTTGGATTTCAGGGGCAGTTAATCGCCGGTTTCACAGTCTTGACTCGAATGAACTTGTTCTCCGATTCTGAGGTCACTCTTGGCCTGCCTGACCTTGTTTGGTCCTCATGAGTGCCAGTTTCTTCAAATTGTTTACAGACAAGTTTATACAGTTAAAAGCATAGATAATCATGAAAAACCTGGTTCAAGCAGGTGTATTCAAACTTTTGACTGGTATAATTTTTTATATTTATATTTTTTTTTTTAATTTTTTACTTTGACATTTTAAAGTTATTGTGTTAAGTTTCTTTAAGCTGAGTTCAGGGGCTGCTCTTCTGATCTAGTTTCCTGTCTTATAAAGCCCTTGCTAGATAAGCCTGTGTCTTTATAGAAGTAACAACGACATGTAGTTCAAAGCAATACAAAAAGAAACTTGGTCCTTTGTAGCTGTTCACTAGATGGCGCTGGCTCGCTCTTACACCCATGGCAGGAAGCTAGAACAGAAGACCAGTCTCAGCTTAAAGATTAAAATGTTAAAAAGAAATGCAATACTTGAATTGTATTCTGAACTATTCATATAAAAGGTAAGTGGGCAATAATATATATGTTCTTTAAATCTTTGAAAATATACTTTGAAGCTAGTTACTTTAACAAATCATGAAATGAAACCCGCTACAGGTGTTCGACTATACTTTGAGCACTGCAATATAAACAACTTATTATGACTGCAAATATTATAAAAAGTAGAAAATGTAATCTGCGATTTACATCTGAAGAGGCAACTGGGAATTATTCACATTTACAAAGCAACAGAATCTTTCCCACTGGTCTGTAACTTGCCTAACACAGTCATCTTCATTGAAACACATCATGCCGTGACATATGTTCAATTTGCATTCTTCAGGCAAGAGACATTAGCAGTTTCTGCATCTGAAGAGCTTGTTTTACAGCAGGGTAATAAAACTCATAGCCCAGTATACATTTTGGGTTGCTATTCACAAAGCATAGAAGAAGAAGAATTCACACAATGTTTTAATTCATTTGTAGTACAACTGATACAGATTTTTGTTTGGCTCAATTGTCATTGGTAATTGAGAATTGTTGCTACAAATTATAACTGGAAAAATAGAGGACTGTCTCTAATATACAACATTCAGGATGATTACGTACTATATACATTGCACAGTGTAATCTTACAAACTACTTGTACTACATGGCCTGTATCAATTCTGGACAGTTTTTGAAGGTGGTATATGTACTCAGTTCAGCATAAACTGCACAATTAGTTTATCACTTGTTGTGCTTTACACACATTAGATATATATTACAGGAAACCAAACTGGAAGAAAATGTAACCAGATTATGTTTAAAGGATAGTGGTTGAAAAAAATACTGATGAAAAAGGTAACTTGCAAAGTAAAGTGCATGCATTCCTAACCCTACTGATACTTAATCTTATAGCACCCCCTAGTAGATAGATGGTATGTGCAACCTTACCCCTAAGCTGAAAGCACCGATTAATGAGAATGCGTTTAAAATGTTATGTTATCATTTTTGTAATCAAAATGATCAAACACATATCATACGACTTGTATTCAGCTAGGAGTTGGGTGATCACACCCAAATTGATATATCACAGCCATTAGCTATTTAGAGACATCATGTACCTATGGATATATCCAATTTTTGCAGTAAATTAAATGTTTAAATTTATTTGAATAGCAAGATATGTTACACAGTTGCTATGTGTTGTGCAAATTGAAAACCACCCAATTTAGTACATTTACTCTAAAATACCCTCATTACATAATGAAAAGCAGGGTCAACTTGTTGTGAGGAAGCAAAATGACTTAAGTGCCTCTTTGAATGAATGTGCTTCAAATTGGGAATTGTCTGCAAACGTTTTAACTCACTTTCCCATTCCCCTTACGCAATTATATATGAAACACATAACACAGACAGATGCACATATTCCTTAGAGAAAGGATAGAAATGCTGAATGCTTAAACTCTGAGTGGGCTTCTTTACAGAGATCTGCAGCAGATGATGTGAGGGTTCCCAAAGCATCTTGTGTTGCAGTTTCCAGTATAGGGGGATGACAAAACATTAGATGCCCTGGAGACCATTTTTAATGAAAATGTCTCAATAGTGTGGTGCAAAAAAACAATTCAATAACCAAAATAAAAAAAGTGCTGTATTACAGGGATCAGATAGTTTAGGAGGTCACAAAATAATAATAATAAAAAAAAAAAACAAACAGGAGGGGGTGATCCGAGATAAGAGTCTTTATATTGTTACCGATTTTTTAATTTTTATTGTGGAGCAATTTCTGCAGGCAATCCGTTCTTTATTTGCCCCTCTTGCCCCGGCCCTTCCTGGTGGAAAGCTTGCCGGTGCTGCCCAGGTTGGGGGAGTTTGAGGAGGCAGCGACAGCGATGTTGATCTGCCCCTCCTGGATCTCCTGGCGCGCCTCGGCTGGCATCTGGTTGATCTGCTGCTGCGTCTCCAGGTAGAACATGACGTCTCGCAGCTGCTCCTGCAGCTCAGTGATCTGCCGCTCCTTCTGCTCCGAAGTCTCCCGCAGCCGCCGCTCCTCCTCCTTCAGCCGGGCCTGCAGCTGGGACTGGTTCGCCCGCAGGCACTTGTTCATCTCCTGCTCTTCCTGCAGCTCCACGCTCAGCTTCGCCAGCCTTGTGTTTACCTGTGTGCACCTCGAGAAAGATATTTGTACTTTAGTATAAAACACAAGGTCTATGAAACATTAAGAAGGATTTTGCTACCTGTAATTTGCCCTCTTTTTATAGTGGTTCTTAAAAAAAGACTTTGTGCCTCTAAATATCACCCTAATGCAGTAATTCAGTCTTGCCTGCGCACCGTAACTAATTAAATCCATTAGGACTCCTACCTGGTGCACTGTAACTAATTAACTCCATTTGGATTCCTACCCGACAGTCAAATGAGATGTTTGGTTTAACACATGTGACTCGGTCAGTCCTGCATAAGGTACAGGTGTGGGTTAACTACCGAATTAGACAGAGGCTACTCATGCTTACAACTATCCATGAAAAATAAGGAAAAATGCAACCATCTGAAACTATACTGTAATCTGAATCTGCATGAGCTTCAGTTATGTCCATCAGTGAAAAATCTAACACCTATTGCAGTGGGTTAACATAGCGAAGGGCTCTGGACGAAACTACTGAACAATGTCTGCTGCTAATTATGGCTCGATTGCCATTGGCAGGGAAGCCTTAAAAAGCTCAGCCATCACCTTCACCAGCTGGAGTTGCTGTTGAGCAAACCATAACAGTACACTCTGAACCAATACAAGACAGTACAATACTCAGCAAACCTTGTTCAGTACAAGAGGTGAAGAAATACGCCACCGTTCTTACAACAGAAAAACCTACAAATCTCAAATATCTTTGATTGAAATAGATACAAATGCACATGTTATTATGTTACTTACTTTTTCTCCAGAGACTGCTTCTCTTTAACTAACTGATTCAGCTTCTGTTCCAGGCTGTCACATTTCTCAATGGTCTCCTTAAACTTAGACTTCATGTTTTTGATCTGCAGGAAAATAAAAACAAATTAAAGTGAAACTTTCAAAAAGCAGTTTAAAGTATTTTGTTAAAAGTGCAATTGAGGGGCCCCTGCTGTAGCACAGCACACTGTATTTTACAGTCACTTCATAGGCACACACTCTAAACAATAGCCAATGAAGTGCAAGCACTCTTACAAATACATAACAAACACCTTGCTAGGTATACACTTACTTCCTCTGCAGTGTCTTTTTCCAAATGAACAATTTTATTTTCCCAGTAGATTCGTTGCGATTCCAGCTGACTGGTCAGAAGGTATGAATACTAGGAAGGATATTAAATATAAAAAAAAAAAAAGTTACTTCTGTTGCATTTAAAAAAATAATAATTAAAAAAAAAAAAAAAGAAACAGCAAGGCAACGATTCACATGCTAAAATGTCCAATAAGATTTCCAAATGAGTTCGCATTTATTTAGTTAAGAGTTTAAATAACATTTTAAAACATGTGAACTGTAATATTGAATTCCTTGTTGAACTATGTTTACATCATTGTATCCTTTGTGATTTTATACTGAGAATTATTTTAAAGAAAACCCCTTTACCATTATTTTCAGCATGGGTAAAAGCCTTCTTAAATAATATATATAAAAAAGCAAAACACTTTTCTTAAGAGTGCTTTTAATTCATGTTAGTGGGTTGAAGTGCAAGCCAACCCTCATTCTCCAGCTTTACAGACCATTCATAAGAAGGACCATTGGGCTTATATTAAATCTACAAAGCAAAGGCCACATGCAAGACTGGTTTACTTATAATCCTTACTTTGAAGGTTAGCCCACTTCTGAATTTATATATTCTTTATTTCTTTTAGCTTTTACTTAAGGTGAACACATGTATTTATACGTCGCAGTGTAAAATGACCATAATAGCTAAGGGGAGGACAGTCGAGAAGTATAAGCTATAGGATTCAACAAGCACTGCAGTAATCTGCTTCTGCAGACAGCTGGAACGTGCAGTTACACTGAGAGCCATCACTAGCATTCTCAATGAACTCTGCCTGTTCCTCCTGTGGCTCCCTGTTGCTGAGGTGCTAAATGTGTTTATCTGCTGCCCTGGTAAAGTTACTGGAAATCTCAAATGTACCTCCAGCTGAAGTGCATCTATCTTTTCATCCTGGCATGAATCTCCCTCACATTCATATTGTACAATCTTTCCATCAGTTTTACTAGCAACCAGGCGGTGAACATAGTTATCTGGGAAGAGAAACAAAGTCTTTTCTTAGTGAGACCCCCCTTAAAGGGATACAGAGTGTTTGTTTTACCCATTACTGGATTTATTTCCTTGTGTGGTCCCTTTTATCTTCCCAGTTTTATTTTAAAATAACTGCATTTGGGGGATTTTTACTGTGGCCAGACCAAATAAAGACTGTGGAAGACTTCTTAGGCATGTGAAAGTAAGCTAGGGATGTTCACTTTTTCTACAAACTGTACCTAGGAAATTAGTTTAAAAATGTGCTTTTGTCCGATCCACGGTCGTACCTTGATGTGAATGTGGCAACATTATAAAATTAGGTGTTCTCCAAGCATTCTCTCCACATTCAAAAGAAATCATTACCAAATTCTGCAACTACTGATTATTAACATCTACCAAATGTTTCATTTTAAAACTAAACTAGATAAAATAGGCTCTCCAACCTTCATTGAAGTCTTTAATTGTAATTAACATATATATATATATATATATATCTCTGTTGTAGTTCTGTATCACTTTAAAATAAATCTTACTACAAAAACCCTCTGATGTAAGTTTTGTGCAAATAATACTGTTCCAAATATTTTAAACAGTTCAAACCATCAGATTTTGAAATTCAGTGCCTCGCCAATTAAATCAAGCTGGCCAGCTCACAAATTATTATAAGTCAGGTAACCAGGTACAGGGGGCTTGTAACAGCAACGCCATTATACTAGATATTAGTGCTAAAAAGTTTGGTCTGCATATGGACAGACGTACTTACATACAGCAAGAAGTACCGATTGTTACTTAAAATCTTGGCCCCACTGATCAAGGGGCTATTTTGTAAATCATTGCTACATCTTGTTCTATGGGAAAGCAACCAGTGTCCTTTACCTCCTGCATAGTCCCAGACTCTGTGGTTGGTTAGCTGCATGGCATAGGTGTGCTGCGTTTCCTCAAAATGCTTGTAGGCATGTCTGCTGACGTAGCGGCCACATCCGATGTGTCCACATATTAAACAGATCCACAAGTTCTGCACAGTATACAGTAAAAAAATTTAAAATCACTTCCCAGTTTTAGACTTTTGCAACATTACCTTGACTCTCTGTCAAAGTATTTCTCTCTATCCACTCACTTATCCTAAAAGACATGAACTATTGTTTTATCGAAGCCCCCTCCCTATCTAATATTAGGGCAATGAAGCCTTGAATGCAATCGACTAACATTTATATCCCTGTTCTTTAATCAAACAGCACTTAGGGTTAATAACTATGAACAAAAACCGATTGAACCGATTTATAATTGGAGTACATTATTCCAGGAGGACATACCAGTTTTTCTCAGGAGTGCACTGAGCAACACATACCATAATAGATGAACTTGAAAGTCCTTACATCAACTTTCTCCCGGTTCTTCCAACGCACTGCTGAAGTATGTTTGCTGACCCAAGCCTTTTCATAATGCAGTATGTTTTAAGACTTCTTTACCATGCCTTTCCCCCTCTATTCTCTGCCATTTCAATGCTACCCAACTGCTGCAACACATGTAATGACTGACCCATGACCTCCATTTCTGCTGTTTGGCTGAGCTGCTTTTTTCAGACAGTGAACTGAAACAGCACATGTGGTCACACTACTAAAGCCTAGAGATGAGAGTTCACCCCGATTAGACTCCACCTGGCCTCATCTGGAGCCTGACCAGAAGGGCTCGCTGTTAACTGGCGAGCAAACCAACAACGATTTTTCTCCCTAACCTGTGGAAATGCAAAGGCCAATTTAGCGCTGACTACGGGTGTTCTGCCAAGAAAAGCACGCTCCCAATATGAACAAGGTAGGTCCGGGTCACATTACTCACCCTAAGCGCCACGTGGCAGTGCCCTCACTAGGGGAGCCACTGGGGACCCCACAAATGCAATTTTTTTTCCTTTCAACTCCTTCCTTTTTATGTTTGCAGTCATTCTGAATGGTATAGATTGCGCTCAGTGGCTCCACTTTGCTTTTGGGCCTGTGTGATTTTAGATGTCTTTTCTTTTGCTTCTGGTGTTGAGTAATGGTGTGATGATTGCTCAACATCAGAAAGCAAAACAACATTCCACTTGTGCCAGCAATCAAGATCCAGCATAACAGGTACAAGAAAAATAAAGAAATAAAAATCATTACATAAGAACTATACTGAGTGAATGCACTCATCATAAAAAGTCAAGGGAGGGGTCAAACAATATTTTAAAAGGCACTTAAACATCCTTTACACACAGCAACTCTTAACGGTTTCAGCCCCCCCAGGCTGGGAATTCAGTTCATTTATTCCTGTACCTCCTGAACACCGCACTCAAAACATTTATTCTCTTCCACTGGCTCTGGAGTCTGGCAGTATCTGCAAACAGGGCATCTAGGGGTACAAAAATGAGAAGAATTTGAAGTATATATAGTTTTTATTTATTTTCCCCAAATCACAAAGAGGAAATAGGTGTCCAATATAAAATCTTCAGGTATAAACACTTTGCAATGTTTCAACTCTAAACCACACCCATAAATAACTAAGCTAATATTTTAACATGTCTACATTATTGCACAGGTGAACTAGTTCTTCTAGTAATACTTTAAAATATAACAAACTTTGATTGGGAATAAAATTATAGATTTTAACATGTGGTTAGATTTCAGCAGTAATTTTTCCTAGAAAACAGGCATTCCATATTCTTCAGATTAGATGTCTTTATTGAAACTGCTTTGTTGATTGGAGGCTCTGAGGTGATTGCGTAGTGCAACAAGTCGATTTTCTGTTACTGTTGTTAGCAGCGATTTTAAATATTATAGGGAGTTCTTCTCCACGGTGTACTCACGTTGCGTCTTCCCAGCGCTGCAGGCACTGACTGTGGAAGCTGTGGTTACAGAGGGTCGTTAACACACCGTTCACTGACTCATCCATCCTCTCCAGACACACAGTGCACTTAGGAAGCTCCGTCAGATCCATCACAGGAAGACTGGCTCCCTAAAGAGCAAAAGAAAGTGAAGATATAAGACCGCACAAAGTTTTGTGATCCTGAAAACTCTTCAGTTAAAATAAATACATGTTGGAATACACAAATGTTGCACGATTGTTCTAGGGTGCTATGCAGATAAAAGTATTTTTTTAAGCAGCTCACTCTACCGTTTTTTAAACACAGAATCTAACCAACCCAGAGGATACACCCTTCCCTGCTAGAAGTATTGGGGCACAGGGTGAAGGGTAATGTGTATATTTACTCTATACCAACCTGTTCAGATTTGATGACTTCTGCTCTCTCCACATAAACCAGCTGGCAGACAGCGTCCTCAATAGAATTGAATTGACGCCCATTGCAAGAAGTGTAAAAGCTGTCTGCGTCAGTCTTTAAAAACAAAAAGCACAATTAAAAATGAATAGCAGGCGTAGGCACTGTATATGAATGGCCAATGTGAAGTCTCATAAATCAATAAGGAGCACTTTTGATACACTAGCATTTCTTCTCAGTGCGTTTACAGTAAAGCATACCTTTTGCACTCACTTAATCCAAGTAAACCAATAGTACACAGAGAAGAATGGTCCCCATCTTTTTAAATAAATGTATATTTAGAAAAGGATTAGAAGGCTTTACTTATTACTGAATGCAGAAAGATAAAAGCAATCATCTACACTATAGGGAAAATATCAAAACAATAACGTAAGTATGGGAACCTTTTATTCCACCCCCCCCCCCCCCCAAAAAAAAAACAAAAAAAAAGTATATTCTGCTCCCAATGCCTCATACCTGAGAACAGAACTTGATTAGCACCATGTACTGATTGGGAGTCGAGTCTCGGATGATTTTCATGTGCTCCATGACATCGTTATAGGGTGCCACAAACTTCATGAGGTCATGACTCGTCATGGTTGCGGGGACGGTAAGAATGCACAACATGGCACTGCGCCGCACATCTTCCGTCAGCGAGGTCATTTTGCTATGGACGAGAAACAAACAAGTTTAAATAGCGATAGATTCTTCAGATACCAGTATTCAGTAAGCAAGCGTTTTTTTCTGTTATCCACTTTAGGAAAGCACTGAATTCAGAGGAATTTCTCAATTAATTCTGCATTGGGATGCTGGAGTGCAGGAGATTACAAATCAAAAGTCTTTAAACCCACACAGAGACTAAAACTGAAACAGCATATCTGAACTGAGCACTGGATGTGGCTCTATGAAGCAATTTAACTACAGAAACAGGTTCACAAAACTGGCTTCATGATCAGACAATGCTGCTCTGGCTTTGTTTTTTACTTATGCATATGTATATGCAAGTCTTGCCCTTGAAGGTAAAGCAATCCGAGTACAAGACTGAGAGCCCTATTCAGGGACGTCTCCCACCACTCCTACTTTGAAGCATGTACAATAAAATGAATGTCAAAAAACTTGCACAAAAAAAAAAAAGCTAACAATAATTAAAATTGCTCTTTTCTGCAACCAAGTTGTTTTTGCAAGTTTTATACTGTTAAAGTTTTATTCCATTCAGAAGTTCTCTGCTTCAACATAAGTATTTGCATACAAATGTGTACCCTATAACTGTGTAAATCATGGGTTGGTATGCCTCACAACTCCACCTGTATCCAGCAATCTAAGTAACAGGTTGTTTGGCTCAGATGGCTGGTAGTATCTGAACTCACTTGGTTTTGTAGAGATGCAGGATTCCATGCACAATTTCCACAGAAGGGTTCCCGCTGAAGAAGGAAATCTGATCAGGCAGTTGTTTGGATGGAGAGTCCGGCACTGTTCCTACAGCCTCATTAGTGCTTTTACTATTTGTATCAGAAGGGCTTGGTGCCTCGCACACTCCACTCTTACTGTCCTCCGCATCAGGAGCATGTTCAGAATCCACTTTCTCTGAAACAGGAGTGAAACAAACAATGCATCAAAAACAGAACTAACCAGGCAGTCGCAACAAACAGAGATAGTGCTGTCCCTCCTTCCAACCATACCTTGGCTAGGGCTTATGGTTTCAATGGCCATATCCATCATTGCCCTGCTCCCAATGTGCTGGTGTAAAATCATGGTTTTCTCTGCGGAGGTCTTGCCATCCAGACTGGTAATGGCAGAGCGGAGAGACTTCTCTTTGATTTCATCATCCGACATGTCGCCGGCTGTGTGCAGGAAAGATGAAAAAAATAGGATGGCACTGCAGTAACTGTTTTAAACAGACCAAAGCCACCCCCATTCTGAATGTGGGAACATAGTAGAACACAATTCTTTTGTGCTAATTGCAAATGCTTTGTGTGCGGTGTGGAATGAACTGGGACGTTTTCAATGCACAAACCCCAGAAGCACTCACGTATTCCAAAAGCACGTGACTTGGGGCTATTTAAGAGGGAAAAAAAACAATACGCGCGTTCCTTTTATCAGGGAAGAGGATAAACACAATGGACCCGATTCACTCGTCATTTAAAACTAAACTTCCCTTCTGTGTTTGTGTGGATGAACAATAATTCATTGCGATCGGTTTACATTTATTTAAGACTGTTTACTTCAAACACACTGAACATGATCAGGGCACCTCGCCAACTGCAGGATAACAACTGTGAAAATGTAATCCCCGTTAACGATAAAGTAGGAGGATGTGCTCGTTCAATGGTGCAGTACCGTACATTGCTTTCAAATGCACTGGAGTTTACCTTACCCAAATCTAACTAAAGCTTTTGGTTCATATTAGCTATACACAACAATATATTCTGTAGTACATTATTTATCAGTAAAATAAAATGGTCTATAAAATTAACAATAACGTAGCGCGACTTACTGCTAGTTAATACAGAAACTTGTTTTTATAATAAACTTGGTTTTGACATCACGCAAGCCAGTGGCATACACGAAGACTTGCTCGTAAACTCATTTGATTATACTGTCAGATGCAACTGATGTTGTATGAACATGCACCTTAGGAAAATGGAGTGGTTGTGTATCTGTTGCTTTTAAGTGACACTTTAATGGATACTAAATCAATTAAAAGCCTTTGTGTGACTCACCACAATACTGGAAACCTTCCGGAAAGCGAGAATCGTCCGCAAGCTCCAGCCGGATTACAACCAGTGAAACACTCATATGTTAAAAGATAAGACCCTAAAAGTCTGACAAAAATAAAAAAAAATAATTAAAAAATACAATTACACGATATTAATTCCCATTCCAAACAATGCGATACAACTCAGCTGGAACGCCTCTAGCACAACAAACCGCCTCGCTGCGTCTAAACTCTGTCCGGGTCATCTTCCTTTTTTCAGCGACAATGCGTCAGCTTTCTTAAAGGTGCAGAGTATAATTTTCCCAGAAAGAGTTTGAGATTACAATTAGCTCCTTTTCGCGTTTGTGGTAATAACCAAGGCCTTTTATTTTCATTATTTAAACAACTTCCTTGCAACTAAGTAAATTAGCATTTTACTGTATATTTAGTTTTCCAGATATTACATTTAGTGTGCCAAAGTCACGACACTGTATATTCACTTCCTGTGCATCAAGTATTAGGTTCCCAACGTTCTTGAGTGGCCCAGTCAAAGTCCTGACTTGAAACCAATCGAAAATTGATGGCGAGACTTGAAGACTGCAGTCCACTGACAATCCCCAACAAACTTATCAAAACTGGAGCAATTTTCCTGTGAAGAATGGGCAAAATTTCAGCATCCTACTGTGTAACGTTAGTAGAGACCGATCCAAAAAGACTCATAGCAGTAATTGCTGCAAAAGGTGCTTTTACTAATACCGACTTAAGGGGCTAAATATTTATGCAACCAGTAAATTTCATTTTGTAAATTTTCTCTGCAAGTTATGCGGACATTTGACCTCCTTCTCATATAACAGTGTTCATTTTAACCACTACAGCTTTGAATAAAAAAAGTTTGTTTGAAAAACTGTGCATAGATTATTTGTAATTCAACAAAATGTGACATTATTGGTAGGGGGTGAATACTTCTGCAAACCACAGTATGTGCCAAACACTACTATTTTAAACATTGTCACATCACACATGTGATTAATAATTAATCTGTAAATGGTTTACATAAGAATGCTGTTGCTTACTACACAGCAGCAACGTGATGCATTATTGTTGTTCACATTATATGCCCTTACAAAATATCTAAAGTCGCGTTTTTTAAGTGACATTAGGGTTAATACATTTGTCTATGTGTTTTTGTAACAGAAGTTCAGAAGGTCTGCCTCAGTCCGGGCTTCCTTCCAGCCAGCATGTCACTGAAGCACTCCGCCCCCAGCCACAGGTTCAAACCAGGGAGCTCCTGACCACATGACTCTCTCTGCACTCCAACGCTGTATTGCCTTTACTGGAAACCTTGAGCCTGACTTTCAGAGTGTATATCAGTCAGCGGATATCAGATATAGACTAACAAAATGTATTTCCCATTCCAGTTACCGATATTCAAACTGAAAATGTAATCTGTTGACAGTTATTAGTAGAAGTAATCTATGTGCTGTGTTTTGTGCTCTGCGCAGAGTGATGAAGGCTCTGGGGGATGCTGGAGTTCCTGTCCCAAAGGTGCTTGCTCTTTGTGCAGATCCCAGGTATGTCACACAGTGCTGTGTCTGATGGGGCACGTGTCAGCTGTATATAGGAGGTATGAACTGCAGTGCTCCTTTGCTAAGACATCCTTTATTGAAACCCCAACCACAAAATACAACAACCCACCCCCCTCTAAACCAACACATTATGATTGCTGTCAGTCCCTTTCAATTTGGAGACTGAAGATCTCTCTTCGTTGGAACCAGCTCCCTATTAAGACTGTACTGTTTTGTGTTCACGGTCATTACTTTTGGCCAAAGTAGTTATTATGCCCTGTGGAAGGCCATGCTAAATAAGCCCCTTTGCGCTTCCTCTCCAGGGTCATTGGCACGCCCTTCTTCCTGATGGAGTACTGTCCGGGGAGGATATTCAAGGACCCGTCTCTGCCGGGGCTGGGCTCAGACGAGAGGAGAGAGGTTTACCAGGCCATGAACTGCGTCCTGTGTCAGAGTCACAGCGCTGATATCAGTGCACTCGGACTGCAGGATTATGGGAAATCTGGTGAGGGTGATGCAGGGAGCCACAGCACACCCAGAGAGCTAGTAACACACATACCGGAAATGAAACAGAGCTGTCTCCTTCTAACCAGGGAGTCAAGTACAAAGTCTGTAGAAACCTGCTCTGTAATGTGAAGATGTAAGGTTGATGTGACCTGAAGCTGTAATTGTGTTGGGTATTACCAGAATTGAACCAAATGGACCAGTTGCTGCAGTCCATTCGTGTACATAGATTTAACACTCAATCATAAATTCTGAATAAAATAAACAATAAGAAAAAAATGGTGTATTTTGTCAAAACATTAGAAGTGATTACCCACAAGCTGTGTAGAAACTGATAAATGGTGTGTCTGATTATTTCTTACTAATACCTGGAATGGCTTATACTGCTGTACAATGGGAGTATTTAAAGAATTCGTGCTTGGCTTACAGCAGCACAGTACAGTCTGCCAATTGACCTCTCTGTTCTGCCAGGTAACTACACTGAGCGGCAGGTGCAGACCTGGACCAAGCAGTATCAAGCCAGTGAGACGCAGTGCATCCCAGCAATGGAGAGAGCACTGGAGTGGCTCCCACAGCACTTCCCCAAGCACGAGAGGACCACTGTGGTACACGGAGACTTCAGGTAACAAGCTGTCCAGGGCATGCTCCTTTTAACATCATTCCTTCAGCGATTCTTACCAGAGCCACCATCTGAATGTAGAATTGTTCTGAATGGTACTGTAGACGTCAAGAATAAAAAGGATAAGAACAGAATGTTGCCCTTTGGCCTCTGAACTGTAGTGATAACATTCTAAATACATTCCGTTTCTAAAATGCCATTTCACCATTTCAAGTCAACTTTAACGAAATTAAGGTTTGGTAATACTGTATATTTTTTAAAAAAGAGTTTTGTTGAACTACACAGTGAGAAGTCACTGTTGATAAAGTTCAAATGCACTTTAGAATCTGCAATGCCGAGTAGATCTGTTTTTTTAATGGACAGCACAATAGTTCATTTTGTAGTGCCCTGGCTTTGATTAAATACCTGCTCGTGTGTATATCTTGGCTTAGAGGCAATATGGGCTTGCATCATCTTTATATACCATTTCCTGGTGTAACACACAACTCTGAGTCTCCTGCAGCTTTCTCCTTCCAGGTAGTTTAAGGAGCTCACTGTAATCTCTCTTTGTTTCCCTCAGGCTGGATAACCTCATTTTCCACCCGGAGATGCTGACCGTACTGGACTGGGAGCTATCCACGCTGTGGGACCCCATTTCCAACCCTGCTTACAGCTGCCTGGCCCATTACTTGCACCCCGATTTCCCAGTTCTCAAAGGTAAACACACCTGCTCCGTTTCTTTTTGTTTCCACACCTGATTTAAAAGAGTACAAATCACATTTGCGCTCCTGCAAAGTCCACTTGGAATAAAATATCAAATTATATTCATGATTTTCCTATTACGAAATGTGCCCAGCAGTCTTATATTTTAAGATGTTAATCTGTGTTTTTTTAACATCTGATTTTATCTGCAGACGTGCAGATTGAGATGCAGTATATGATCTAAGTCAGTCATGGAGGTCATTGCTCCAGGTAAAGAAAGTGACCTTGATGGATTATGGAAAACTTCCATTTGCTACTTGGGTCTCAAATGTGCAGTTTTGATTTTCATTTGAAATCTTGATATTTGATACTACACCAGGTCAAATGAAGTTCTTAATCCGTTTCACCTCTGCAGTATCTTCTGGGTCAAAGCATGCAACGGGCTCAAAGCGGTTCTGGTGCCGACATCACTGTAACGGATCTGCTTCTCTCCTGGAGGTCTCGGCAGGTGTAATCTGCCAGAGCTGGGCATCCCCACAGCAGAGGAGTATTTCACCCTGTACAGCAGCAGCATGGGGATGAAGCCCATCGACAACTGGAATTACTAAATGGCCTTCTTCAGAATCACAGCCATCCTGCAGGGAGTCTACAAGTGCTCACTGAGAGGTGTGGCTTCTGCAAGAAACAATAACCACAAGCACTAAAGTTGTGCTTAGTTTGTATGCATTAGATGTAACTCTTTCAACACTGCAGAACTGTATACATGTAAAAAGATAGCTCCACTCAAAATAGCAAACCAATTAACTATACACCTATACTAATATGCTTATTGTGGCAGTGCGATTGCCCTGCACAGTGGTAAATTAGTGTTGGTGTGGTTTATATGTGGGAATGGGTTTATTTTGTGACGTTTTGGGACTTGATTAGTTTGATTGTATTATTGTTTACAGACGGGCGCTCGATTGAGACTTGCTGCCTGCTATGCTTGGTTGAGGGAAGGGCAGCAAGTGATTGGCTGTGCTGGTCCTCAATCAGCACGTGGGCGGGTCTCGACCGAGTGTCCGTCAGTTTAAAAACATCCGCGGGAGATTGCTCGGGGCTGCTGCAAGACCTGCCGTTTTCATGGCACCTTTTGAGTTATAGTTTGGGGTATTGTGTTTTATTTTGCACTTTTTGTACAGTTTGCTGTATTTGTCCTCTGTGGTTACCATCGCTGGACTCAAGGAAGACCCTGTCACACTTATCTATTACCATTTATTTTATAGTGCAGTACAAGAAACTATTTAATTAGGTATGCTCTAGGGTTCCTTAATACTTGCTTAAAGAGACAATACACAATTGTAGGTTTTACCAGATTAGCACTAATGGTGGATATGCAATAGGAAAGGCATACACGCTTAGTGCTGATCTAGATCTGTGAAGCAGGCAAAAATCTGTGATTACAAAAAATAAAAGCCTTCCTGTTGCTGTAGGGCAGGTGAGTTCTGCCAGCGCAGAGGTTACTAGGAAGCCCTCAGACAGAGACGGTTCAGAATTTTCCAGACAAGTACTGACTTGTATAGAGAAAAATGATAATGACAACATGGAATCAGCAGCACACAGAACCACACAAAATAATCCCTAGCATCCTAAAAGAGAAAATAAGTGTGTCAGGATGACAGAGGGCTGAGGCTCTGAGACAATGTATAGTCAAAAATTAAAGTTCTTTATTAAATAAAATAATCAAACAGGCACAAGGGCCAACAGAAAGAGGTTCAAACACAAATAATCAGAATGAACTTACAAAATAAACAGTTAGGTTCCAGGTCTTTTAACACCAAACAATAAAACAAACAAAAAGGCCTTCTTTCTCCCCAAACACAAAACTCTCCAACACAAACACGCATGCTCTTGGTTAGCGGTTTGTAAATTACTTCTTTCATTTCTTTGAGTACTACTGGGAGGATCTCATCCGGCCCAGGGGATTTGTTTATTTTAAGAGCTCCTAGTCCCTTTAACACTTCTGCCTCAGTTATGCTAAAGTTATTTAAAACTGGATAGGAACTGGATGACATGTGGGGCATGTTGTCAGTATCTTCCTTTGTAGAAACTTGTGAAATAATCATTTAATATATTTGCTATTTTTTTTTTCTTCCTCTACGATTTTGCCATTTGTATCTCTTAAACATTTAATCTCCTCTTTTTGAATGTTCTCTTGCTGTTGTAATATTGGAAAAATATTTTGGAACTGGTTTTAGCTCCCTTAACAATGTTCATTTCTATTTCTCTCTTTGCCTTTCTAACTTCCTTTTTGACTTGCGTTTGCAGTTCCCCTGTACTCTTTCTGCGTACTTTCTTTTTGGTCCTTTTTTAATGCTCTGTAAAGTGCCTTCGCTGAATATTTTTTTTAATTGATCTATTAAACCATTTTGGCCATTTAGTTTTACATTTAGATTTGTCTACTTTAGGGATGTAATTGTTTTGCGCCTCTAGTACTACATTTCTGAAGAACAACCATCCTTTTTCTGTGGGTGTTTTCTCTATTTTACTCCAATCTACTTCTGTTAGTCTCTGTTTCATACCTTCATAGTTTACTTTTCTAAAATTGTAAACTTTAGCTTTAGTCTTTACTTTTGGGGTTTTAAAAAACATTTCAAATGAGACCATGTTGTGGTCTGAGTTTGCCAGTGGTTCTCTGACCTCTGTTTTAGTTATTCTGTCTTCGTTATTTGAAAAAACTAAATCAAGGCATGCCTCCCCTCTAGTCGGTGCCTTGACAAATTGTGTTAGGAAGCAGTCATTTGTCATTTCCACCATTTCAGTTTCATCCTTTGTGCTACCCACCGGGTTTTCCCATTTTATATGGGGGAAGTTGAAATCTCCCATTAGTATGGCTTCTCCTTTGCTACATGCATCTCTAATGTCATTGTATAACAGATTATTTTGCTCACCGTCTGAATCTGGCGGTCTATAGCATGCTCCTATTATTATGCCCTTTGAATTTTTGTCCGTTATTCTGACCCATATTGATTCGGCTTTATTTTCTTTGTCCAGGTTTAACACCTGGGCTTCAAGACTGTTTATGTATAGCGCTACCCCTCCTCCTCTTCTGTCCTGCCTGTCTTTCCTCTACAGTGTATACCCACAAATATTATATTCGTCCCCATCACTCTCAGACAACCAAGTTTCGGTAACACCTATCACATCATAGTTACTTGTTAGTGCAGTAGCTTCAAGTTCTAGAATTTTGTTTCTGATACTTCTAGCATTTAGATAAATACATTTAATGGTTGCCTTACCCGAGTTGTTCTTGTTTTGATGCGGTCTCCCTTCTGTTTTTTTTTTGTTGATTTCTCCCCCCTTCCTTTCTAGTTTAAATGCTTCTGAACCTTCTCGAGGATTTTTTCTCCAAGTAGACTGGTTCCCTTGTTATTTAAGTGCAGTCCATCCCGTCTATACAGATAGTCCTCGTTGTAGAATGTGGTCCAATGATCAATATAGGTGAAGCCTTCCCGTGTGCACCACGTCTTCAGCCAGGTGTTTTGATTATTTCCAGCTGTCCATATGGTCCTTTGCAAGGTGCCGGTAGTATACCAGAAAATACCACAGTTTTGGTTTTCTCTTTTAATTTCCTTCCTAGATCTCTGAATTTGTTTTGCAGGGATTTGTCTGTCTCTTCCAATGTTGTTTGTACCGATGTGGATGACTACTACCGGGTCGTCTCCTGTTCGTTCTAGGAGCCTGTCCACGTTCTCAGTGATGTGCTTGACCGAGGCTCCCTGAAGGCAGCACACTGTTGTAGTAAGGGGGTTCAAACTGCGAAATGAACTTGCTGTGTTTCTCAATATGGAGTCCACAACAATCATGACCTCCCTTCTTTTTGCTGTCTGGTCACCACTGTCAATAGGGACCTAGAGGCCTGGAGGGCTACACCTGAAGTGAAAACAGTGAGTGAGGCCAACAGTGTGGTTTTAATATTCCTTTTATAACAACTTAAAAAAAATCAAATTACAAAATAGAACTGTGATGCTCAGCGTTAAAATACTAAACACAGCTTTTATTTGGTGCATTTTAAAAGCTGTGGTTAGCGGCACTATAATTATAATGTAATCCTAGTAATTGTTGTGGATTTTAATCAAAGTCTGCTTTTTGATTAGTTCAAATGTGGAAGGATGAAGTTAGCTTACACCTGCTTTCATATTTGTGCCATATCCATTTTATTTTCGGAAATAAGTGCTATTAATAAATACATTTCTTATGAATAGAGCCACCGTTACATTTTAAAATTGCTTGAACGGTCTAGTATCTGTTGACATAAAACACTTTCCCGATACAAGGCATTATTATTATTATTACTATTATTATTATTATTATATACAGTAACGTTACCTTGTGTTGTCAAGTCCTGGTATTCAGCAAAGCCGACCAATCGATGCATGGTCTGTTTACTGTAAAATGTATAGTAAGCCTGTTGTCCTAAGTCTACTTCTGCATGAAATGGGCTGTTAAAGACTTTGGCAATTGTATTTGAACCCTTGCTTATAATATGCAGAAACTTAACAATTAATATTTCCTACAAATGCAACACAACAGATTAGTTATGTATCCTGTATTTCCAACATAACATTGATTGCACAATTCCTCTTCTGTCAAGTAATGTGTTAATATAGTTTTAGCACATGCGCCGAGAGTTTTGCACGATCCAATACGCCTCATATAGTTGGTTATTAAATACAGTTGTGAGCAAACAACGTTTCACTCTGCTGCGACTGAGTGAGTGCGTGTGAGTGCCGACGCAGAATTTGGTTCGCTTCAAAATAATATTCTGTGTACTGTTTTTTCTTTTTTATAAGAAAGTAATGATGCTGCGCTCCGTGCTCGCCAATAAATTTTTCCAGATTTCTCGGCTCTCGCTCCGGTTTCCAGCGAGCCAGTACTCGGCTGCAGCGTCTGCAATACCTGCGCCAAACACTCAGCCTGAAGTTCACTTCAACAAGGTAAATATATTAACATTACATAATGACGAAGGAGTGTGAAAGTTACTGATTTACAATAAAATACCAAATGCACAGACTATTATAAATGCATTTTGAAAAATCTAAAGTTATAAAAGACGCATTTGATTCCGGAGTTTTGCAACTACTGGGCATCCACGGACTTGACTGTTCAATGTAGGCCATGGTAGGAACAACACGTATAGTGAAGCTGGCATTCGAGTTTCGGAAGACAAACAAGTTTATAAAAATACACAGGTCTGTCGAAAGCAACCAACAATAGTGTACTGAACTTTAAATGTCGTGGAGATTATACAGTGGTACTTTTTATATTTTTTGGATATGTTCCTATAATTGCATTATGTTGTATAATTAGCAGATGGCGTTATACCGAAAAACACCGAAACACCAGCCAGTGACATAACACTGCCATTGTGATGGTGGGCCACTGTTATTATCATCTAAAAGTTGTTTAAATTGTTATGGGATACGGGAGGAAATATTTCAGCACTGGTAACTGTGTAGAAAGATAATAACAATATGTGTACACAAGCGTATGAACATAAAATAGTAATTGTGAATTAAGTCAACAGCACGTCACTATACTGTAGGTGTTACCTCTATTTATTTGTATTCAGCTCTGTGATCTGTGTATAGATCAGTGGTCCTCAACGTAATTTGGGTACGGGCATATATTGATCTTGGCTATTTGCGGGCATGCTGAGGCATAGGTTCTTATCTAGACTGCCTTCCCGCGACATATACAGCGTGCGTGTATATATACACTACCGGTAAAAAGTTTTAGAACACCCCTATTTTAACAGTTTTTATTGAAATTTAAGCAGTTCAAGTCCACTGAATAACCTGAAATCGTACAAAGGTAAGCGGTAAACTGCCAGAGGTTAAAAAAAAAAGTTTAGGTTATCAAAAACTGAAAAATAATGTACATTTCAGAGTTACACGAAAAGGCCTTTTTCAGGGAACAAGTAATGGATTAACAACTTACAGCTGTTCTGCAGCAATGGAAGTAAATTAAGCCTTGAAAGTTGATGCTAACAATTCCAACAGGTGTCACAACTTTTGTTGATTACTTACAAACCCTCTGTTCCAACACTGCTTTTATACAGACAGACTGTGTACTACACCCTCTTAAGCATTATATGGACAGTATTGTACTGCAGGAAGTAGTATATTGCTATCATAATGGCTAGAAAAATGTAATTAACAAAAGAAGACAGACAGACCATTATAACCCTTAAAAGTGTAGGTCTTTCCTTTAGAGAAATTGCAAAGAAAGCCAAGGTGTCAGTGAGTACAGTTTCCTACACCATCAAAAGGCACTTGGAAAATGGAGAAAACTCTGACAGGAAGAGGCCTGGAAGACCCAAAGCCACAACAGAAACAGAAGACAAGTTTCTGAGAGTCAACAGCTTGCGTGATAGGCGGCTCACAGGACAACAGCTTCAAGCACAGCTTGACACTGGTCGAAGTAAGCAAGTCTCAGTTTCAACTGTGAAGAGAAGACTTCGAGCAGCATTTCAAAATAAGAAAAAGAGGCTTGCCTGGGCCATGAAGCACCGCCAGTGGACTACTGAAGACTGGAAGAAGGTCTCATGGACCGATGAATCAAAATTTGAAATCTTCGGTTCATCACGCAGGGTTTTTGTACGCCGTCGAGTAGGCGAAAGGATGGTTCCTCGGTGTGTGACGCCAACTGTCAAACATGGAGGAGGAAGCGTGATGGTCTGGGGTTCTTTTGCTGGATCCAGAGTCGACGACTTGCACAGAGTGAGTGGCACCCTGAACCAAAATGGCTACCACGGCATTTTGCAGTGCCATGCAATACCCTCTGGTATATGCCTAGTTGGTCAGGGGTTCATCCTACAGCAAGATAATGACCCAAAACATACCTCCAGGCTATGTCAGAGCTACCTTAGAAGAAAAGAACAAGACGGTAGGCTTCAAATCATGGAATGGCCAGCACAGTCTCCAGACTTAAACCCCATCGAGCTGGTTTGGGATGAACTGGACAGAAGGGTGAAAGCAAAGCAACCTACAAGTGCAACACATTTGTGGGAACTTCTGCAACAGTGTTGGGAAGAACTTTCCGAACAATATTTGATTTCCATTGTAGAAAGAATGCCACGAGTGTGTTTGGCTGTTATATCAGCAAAAGGTGGCTACTTTGAGTCAAAAATTTAGATTAAATTTTGTTAAACAAAACGATTCCATGATTTCTTTTTTTTATCTCCAATTGTTTATTTGTTCTATGCTTTAATTTCAGAGTACATTGAGACATTAAACTGCGTAAATTTCAATAAAAACTGGAAAAATGGAGGTGTTCTAAAACTTTTGACCAGTAGTGTGTGTGTGTATATATATATATATATATATATATATATATATATATATATATATATATATATATATATATAATTAAAAACATACATCCATATATTAAGAGTTTGTGGGGTTATTCTTGGCCCACTCTAATAAGGCCAAGTCTCGGGTAGTAATTGTGTGTGCTGCGCTTATTCTTTAAATAATTTATATAAAGTACACAATGCAGATATTTAAGTAACATGTTTAGATAGATAACCATGAATAAACCCAAATAAAAGGATAGATAGCGTCTCGCTTTGTTTCATTTTGGCACATTTATCAACACTACTGTTTTAAATATATCTCATCTCCAGTACAGTTATTCAGAGGAAGTGGATTTGTAACTAAATCTGGTGTTTCACTTGTCTGGTGAAATAAAAAAAAAAATTCATACAGAGAGAATTAAATTCTAAATGCTGAAATGTATTGTTTTTCTTAGTAACAGTCGACTAAATTCAGTGCTTACCCGGCATATTAACACCTCGCCTCAGCTCACGAATGACTGGACAGCTGTTAGATCTTTCACTTTCTCATTGGCTACTCACTCGCCTTCAATTTTCATGCAGAATACCGTGAACGGCTCTGCTTTCTTATGATTGGACAGCTGAATAACATGGCAGATATTTGACTCTCCATTGGTTAAACTTACTGTCAGTACCTGCAACTGAAACGGATGCAATTTGTCCCACCCAGCGAACTTATGATTGAGAGACAATGCAGATATTCAATTGATCGTATCGCAGGGGCCCTTCAGGAAAAAAATAAAAATAAATGTTGAGTACGTACAAGCACAGTATAAGCGAGCAGCACTGTCAACAGACTGCTGTGATGCTTTTGCTGGAAAACGTATTTAAAGCTTTATTTATTTTCCCATGCTGCGACCCGCCAGAAATGTGTTCACGACCCACAATTTAAGAACAGCTGCCACGGGCACGATGGCCTGGCTTCACAGGCACGAATTTGCCCGCAGGCACCACTTTGAGGACCACTGGTATAGATCAGTTGAACCCGGGTAAGATCAATACTTTTGTATTACTATAGTAACTTAATTGTGACGATTTCAGTTCCTTTTCTGTGCACTTGTGTTGCCTTAGTCCTATACCACTGCATATTATAATGCACATTATCACTTTCTTTATCTATTGTCTCCTACTTTACCAGAACTACTCTAAGCTCAGTAGACATCTGAGTTTAAGGCATGTGAGATTACGGTGCTGCTGAGGTATTAAATCACGGCTTAGTTTTATCGTCGCGAATGAGTCGTAAAGGGGCTTTGCTCCTGTTAGCAGTTAGCTGCTAGCTGTGTGTCCACCCCCTTCTTTCCTAATGATGCACACTGACTACCTCGTGTGTTTCAGATCTTCATCAACAACGAGTGGCACGATGCAGTGAGCAAAAAAACCTTCCCTACAGTCAACCCCTCCACGGCAGAGGTGATCTGCCAGGTGGCAGAGGGAGACAAGGTAAGGGAATGGCATAGTACTGCTTGAATTCAACGTGATCAGAAACATAAACACCTGCCATGTCATTGTCAGTAGGGTGCACCAGGGGCAGCCAGGAATGATTGAAAATGTGCAAGGGGTTTGAAATTGTTCTAGAGGGGGATACATGAGCACTCCTCGATGGTTACCACCTCTGTTCCCTTTCTATATGGAAATCTGAAGTGAAGTCTGTTCTCCGGAGTGGCACGCAAAGCAAGGTTATCTTGGGTAGAAACGGAGATGCAGCTTTTTATATGTCACATGAATGGAGTCTTATTTGCTAAAAAAGCTGCTTAGTCGTGTGAGGGAAAGCAGATTACATAACAGTTGCATGTCACAGGTATTTGCATTGTTTTGTCCATTCTATAACTATATAACGATTGTTGCAAATCAGGGTCTGTGACACCAGCTGGAAATGTATTAAGTGTTTCATGTGTTCTATACAATACATCAAAACTAACATGTGCTGTGATGCAAATGACCTGCTTGATTAAGATACCTTTCCAGGTTGTTTTGCTGAGGCTTTTCTTTTTTTTCACTAAATTATTTCATTCTGTTTATGGGAAGTCTGTTCAAAGTGCAGAGTCATTGGGTGTTTGTTCAGAATTGCATTCCAAGGCTAATCATGTGACACTGTGCCTCTTTACACAATTACACAAGGCCGTGTTGCTGGGTAAAAAGGCACCGTTTTTTTTTAAAGGACAAAAAGTATGTGGTTCATCTTACATTCAGTTTCTCTCTGGGGTGCTATAAGATTCCTGAAAAAATGAAAGATGTGTTCTTCTTTTTAAAGACTTGTTGCACTCCATTGCCTTTATTTCTATTTACCTAGTCATCTTGATCTACTAGAATATCTTTACTTTTTGTCTTTGTAACTTGTTTTTCTTTATTTAAAAAAGGATGTTTTTTACATGTGAGAGTGTAAAATACCAAAGACAAATGTAGCTTGTCTGTTTTCTCTTATCTAGTTGCTGTATTTGTTCTTGTATTAACTGTACTGGACTGGACTCTGGACCCACTTTTCACTTGTCAAAAGTAATCTTTTTATTAATTAATTTAACATCCATAAGTTTTACCCGTCCAGATAAGTTTGCAAAGTGGGGGGCCTAGGTCTCTGTGTAGTCTTATCCAAGTTGTGATTGCTTTCATTCAAGGCGGATGTAGATAAAGCAGTAAAGGCTGCAAAGGAGGCCTTTAGATTGGGATCGCCATGGAGACGGATGGACGCCTCCCACCGTGGACTGCTGTTGAACCGATTGGCAGACCTGATCGAGAGAGACTCCGCCTACCTGGCTGTGAGTACCTAGTTACATGTTACTTTTGATGAAGCCCTAATTATTCGCACAGTACTGTATTGATGTGCCACTCTATATTTGAGCTAATAGCAGGTCAGTGACTGCTAGCTAGTTCAAGTGAGCCTGGCTCCTCTGTACAGTTAAGAAGCTGGGCTGACAAGCACAAGGTAGTAGTTCTGTGACACCGTGTCCTTTACATGGGGTTGAAACCCTGTTGATTCCCACATTTGTGTTTAAAACTCTGGCACCCAGTGCATGACCTCTTCAGCATGTTCATTGAAAACACCTACTGTAAGGTAGATAGTTCCACTAGTGTCCCCAGTTAGTTAAATGAAACATTTTTTGGCAGATAACAGTTCCTGGCATTCCACTTCATCCATGAGGCTGCTTATCTTATTCTTTGAGTCACAGAGTACACACCGGGCAAAGGCCATCGACTCAGTTTAGCAGATGGTTGTACTTTATTATCATTGGCTGAAGTAAAGCCTAGCAGGATTGGCAGATACAATAGGTCATTTACACTAGCGTTCCAGAATTTTTCCGATTAAGACTCTGGGACAGTCTGTACTGGAATGGTGTGTTTACACTTGCTTCAAACAGCAGGGGGTACTTCTCACAGGAGCAGACTCTGAGCATGCATACTTTGAGGGGGAAAGAAAAAAAAAAGACGCTGATGCCCTGTTGTAATGACGACATAAACATATTATCAATACTTAATATAAAAAATATAGAAATGTGTTCCAAATGCTACGAGTTGGAGTTTAAATTTGTTTGTGTTCCCACTTTCAGTTCCAGTGCTTAAATGAAAAGGCAGCACTGTGATGATGTTGCTGGTTAGCGTGCAGTGCCCGCTGGATATTTTCTGCAGTCTTTCCGGACACTCTTAGTTCTGAGTCCGGAATACGAACTCAACATTCTGGAACATGCTCAGTAGCGTTTACACTAGCAAAAAGTGACCAGAATCCGTTCTCTTATCCGCTCGATCTGTATGTAATAGCATAGAGGTGAAGGGAATTTAGTTCCTAAGACATTATTCAGTTATTTTTGATCCACTGAATTCATTATACCATGATAGGCATATTTTAAAGGTATTTGACCGTAAAGGAGTTTAAAAATAGCAGCTGTTGTGATCAGCCTGTATTTGTTCCGGTAATTTATTTGCACATTGCAAATACAGGACAGATGCCAAACTACTGCTGTAACGAGGTCCATGGCAGTAAAAATTCCATAAAAAAACAAATTAATTTCTTCCTGCTTCTTCAGACTCTGGAGACCCTGGACAATGGCAAACCGTATTCAGTTTCCTACAGCGTCGACCTACCGCTGGTTGTGAAGTGCTTAAGGTACAGATTGTTCTTGCTATGTTTTTAATAAAAGTTTAATTGACTAAAAGGTTAGTTAATTTGCACAGTAAAGCTCTAGATTTGAGTCCAGCAAGCACAATGACACAAGTAAACAGGAAATAATTTCAAACCAACCAACATGAAAAGAACCAATCAATTATTATTACCAATCTGGAACAACTATTAGTCAGTTTGAAGTTCTGTGCATCTCTTGGACCCAGTTATGTTTAACAAGGTGAAACTAAGATGATTCTCTAGTTACTGATACTGAGTTCAGGTTGTTGATGAAATACTAGATGCATGCTATTTGGCTGCTTTTCACAGATCTGGTGATTTGAATGTGTTCCTCTTTTTTGGCACAGGTACTACGCTGGCTGGGCTGACAAGAATCATGGAAAGACCATTCCCATCGATGGAGACTATTTTTGCTACACTCGCCACGAGCCAGTGGGCGTGTGCGGCCAGATCATTCCAGTGAGTAAAGTGAGAGGGGCGGGGCCAGGTGTCTGGTGGACTCTGTGTATACACTGCGGTCAGGAATATAGCTTCCCCTGTCTTACCAGGAGCTGTTAGCATGTTTGTGTTCCCACAAAAAAGCAGCATGGCTTGATGACTGAATATCTCCGGACACCGTCATTAATAAAATCATCATTTTTATATTTGACCATTTAAAAATATTCAAGGGGCATGCGCATAATCATAAACATTCATAGCAAGGTGTATGATTCAGCTGTTCAACATTAAATCTTCAGGAAAGTTTGTTTAGGAGTTATGCTGGTTATATGCAAATAAAGGTAAATACAAGGCATTCATAATTTGCGCAACATTGATGTTTTGCACTGTTTTTGATTCAACTTAACTGTTGACGTTACATCTTGCATGTAATCTCCAGTTTTTGCGATACTCTGACAATGCTGTGTAAAATATGAATCCCCCTGTATATACACTGCTGCCTTGTTTCACATCGGGGAAATCTAGAAAACTGGGAATTAGTGAAATAACCTTATACAGTAAAGTATTAGAAATGTAAACATTTTTTGTTGACATGGTGAGTCGTGCATTAAACAAATGAATGACTAAACTGTGAAATCATAAGTACTGTATATAAATGAATGTAAGTCAGGGTAACGGAGCAGTTCGAGCTGTATTGGACACAAGCTCGGGTGTAAGCAGTGAAACTCAAAGCAAGGCCTGAAATAGCTTTTGAGTGCTGTCCAATGAGAGTGTGACCCATCTGCTAAATGCCTCTCTGCTTGCCTCTCCTTGCCAGTGGAACTTCCCATTGCTGATGCAAGCATGGAAGCTTGGGCCGGCTCTGGCCACAGGCAACACCGTGGTGATGAAGGTGGCTGAACAGACGCCTCTGACCGCTCTGTACGTGGCCAGCCTCATCAAAGAGGTGAGTCCCTGGTCTTCCCAGACACAGACGATGCTGTAGCGTGTAGCCTCGGGGTTAGGCTTGGAGGCACAACTCTGAACATGCAAATAGAGCTTTCAGTATTTTGATTCACTTCCCAAGCCAGAGTAAAGAGCTTTATTCAGGTCTGTTGATCTTCCCCCAGATAGCATGTCGATTTTTACATTGCCTATAGGAAAACGCTTTGGCCAATGTTGTCTAATGGGATTGGTTGTTGTACAGTGCTGCAGCCAGCAGGTGGGGATATAGATACCAACTGTGTTTTAGATTCAATTAAAATGTTTAGCTGGCTGGCAGGTGGGTGTAATGTGTTAAGTATTCAGTAGTGAGCTGGAGATGTCAGAAGCTGTAAATATGTGTGGGTTAATTGGTACTTTATTAGAATACCTTCTACTTACCTTCTCCTTGGTCCTTCAGGCAGGGTTCCCTGAGGGGGTTGTGAACATTATTCCGGGGTACGGCCACACAGCTGGTGCTGCCATTTCCTCCCACATGGACATCGACAAGGTGGCCTTCACCGGGTCCACAGAGGTCAGTGCGCACTGCAGATCTGGGCTGCAGAATTAATGACTGCATCTAAAAGTGTTTTAGAAACTGTAAAGTCTTTATATATGTTGGAAATTAAAGAGGTAGGTTCTTAAAGTAATCCAACTTCTCACTAATTAAACATCTGTGTTGACTAGAATACATAACCACAAAATATCTTGGGACTGCAATTATTCTAATACTGATGACTTGTCAGAGTAACAAACGCTGGACAGCTCTCCACCAGCAGAGTGTAACATTGTGTTCTGTCCCCTACAGGTTGGTCAGCTGATCCTGCAGGCAGCAAGCAGGAATCTGAAGAAGGTGACCCTGGAGCTGGGGGGGAAGAGCCCCAACATCATCCTGTCAGACGCAGACTGTGAGTTTTCTTGTTTGAATGTTTCCTTCTGTGACAGCTTGTGCCTTTACATTTAGAGAACAGTACAGCTACTAACACAATTCCCAGTGTAGTAGATTGCATTGATTGTAGCAGTGATACCTTCATCACATTTTAAATCTCATATCAGAAATCAACCAATAACAGTGAAGTATTTGCCAACATTCCAGTATCCAGTGTGCAGGTCCTTTGCCTAATTCCAGTGTTCAAAAATCAAAACAAAGCGTAAAGAGTACATGGTACATCATCCAATCAACCACTCTTTCTACAAACTTTTAAAAGCCCAAGTTTTTACAGCCTCATTTGTTTTTAGTAAATAGTCTCACCACAATACAGCACCTGTACATCTACACATTATTCAGGGACTGTGGCAGTTGATTTTGGACTAAGCCATGTCACGGCCTGGGTAGGGTAGGATCAGAGTTTTTAGTTTTTAAAGCTGTTCCTGAGTACAATCTTAATTTGTGTGATTTATTAGAAGTTAATATGTTGTATGTAGGGTGCCTCTTATTGTTTGAGACGTCATTCCGCACAGTTTTAACAACCAGAACTGCTCAGCTTGTCTTTGTGGTCCTCTAACCCAAACTGCATGAGAAGACATCTCTTAAACAATAAGAGACACCCCACACACAACGTATTACCTTACAGTATAATCCCTGGAGTTGCTGAGCCCTGTGTCCTATCTCTACAGTGGAAGATGCTGTGGAGCAGGCCCACTTTGCTCTCTTCTTCAACCAGGGCCAGTGTTGCTGTGCTGGCTCTCGCACCTATGTGCAGGAGGACGTCTACAACGAGTTTGTGGAGCGCAGCGTGGAGAGAGCCAAGAAGAGGATCGTGGGGGACCCATTCAGCCTGCAGACAGAGCAGGGGCCGCAGGTACTGCTAGACATTGAGGGTCCAGTTACCTATATTTTGCAATCAGTCAAAACCCAAAAGAATCATCCGAAGAGCATTTTCTTGTTCCCTAACTGACAATAACTACTGTAGGATTTTGTAATGCATAACCAGCCTTCATTGAAATGGATACTGGAACTGAGAATTCTCTGCAGTGAACCTGCGCATTCTGATAAACCTTCAAATGCATACATAGCGCTGCACTTGTTCTTTAACATGTGGCTATTTGTCAAAGTCAAATTGATCCCTGGCTCCCTGATGCAGGTGGATGAGGACCAGTTCAAGAAGGTCCTGGGCTACATCAGTGCTGGGAAGCGTGACGGGGCCAAGTTGATGTGTGGCGGTGGAGTGGCGGCAGATCGAGGATACTTCATCCAGCCCACCATCTTCGGAGAGGTCAAAGACAACATGACCATCGCCAGGGAGGAGGTACAGGCAACACAACTAGTATTACCAGTCAAGACATTGACCGTTATTTCATAGTTAGTGATGAACCTGTAAGAACCTAGTAAGCTGACATTTAGGCAATGGTTTTTATCGTTACACTGTTTAAGTTGAAGCACTTGTCTACTTGATTTCCATACACGGTTTAACTGGTTGCAGTAAAAGTTTTCACTTGGCCCTTTGCAGATCTTCGGACCGGTGATGCAGATCCTGAAGTTTAAGACGCTGGAGGAGGTGATTGAACGAGGCAACGACACACAGTACGGGCTGGCTGCTGCCGTATTCACGAGAGACATTGACAAGGCACACTACATCTCTGCAGCACTGCGCGCTGGCACTGTCTGGTAAGAGATCCAGGGTCACACAGCTCACAGCACAGATTGAGGACCGCTGTTAGGATGCTTCAGAATCACTTCATGGATTACCTTCACATTTTTGTGAATAACATTATCTTGTATTTTTTTTTACTTCACGCAGGATAAATTGTTACGATGTGTTTGGTGCCCAAGCTCCATTTGGTGGATATAAGGCTTCTGGGAATGGACGAGAGCTTGGAGAATATTCCCTGGAGAACTACACTGAAGTGAAAACAGTGAGTCAGGCCAGCAGGGTGGTTTATTATGCTGAAGTTGACCTTTTTAAAAAGTGACCTTTTTTCTTTTTTTTTTTTTTAAATGTTAGTGGCATCATAGTTACAATTGAATCCCAGGAATTGGGGATTGTAATCAATATTTGCTGTGATAGTTGAGCTAAACTGTGGAGGGATGTAGTTAACAGTGTAAATATTATGAGCAGGGTCACAAGAATACTGCAGTTTAAAATTTTTTTTTTTTTTTGGTCTTTCAGGTGACTATTAAAGTCCCCCAGAAGAACTCCTAAACCAGTTGGATCTTAAAAGAAGAGATTCTGTGTGAAGAAACTGTGCTTTCGTCTTTGCGTCATCATTTTAGGTTTTCTGTTCAGGGATTTTCAAATGTTGGAGGGCCATGAAGAAAGTTCTGATGGTTTAACACCTTTGTGGTTCACATCAGTTACTGTATGTTGCATTTTTTTTTTTTCCCCCAAAACTTTTTCAGTGCTGCTTAAATAACTTCTAATAATATTAACCAGATTCCAAAGTATGAATATACTTTAATATAAAAAGAACACTTGCATGCTTTACATATTTCTAAGCAAACTTTAGCTTCAGGAGGATTTCTCCTAGATTATGTTTTTTCAATTTAAACAGTGATATCAAAGCATATACCAAAGCTGTGAAGTGCATCTTGCTTTTGTCCACTTTGATATATAGATATATATTAGGGGTGCAACAATTAATCGATGTATCTGTCCTAAAATTTCCCAAGCTTCGATTACATATTGATGAATCAATGCATCAAATTAGAACCCAGTTTGAAGTCTCTTAATGCCAGTTTGCATTAAAACCTTGAGTGTGTGAGAATGCACGTCTTTTAATTATAGTACGGTAGATTAGCGTGTTGCTAGGATACACACTTTAGGCCTCTACATTCGATGTGGACAATCCACATCTGAAGTAGGCCTGTTGTTTTCTTGATTTAAAAATGAAGGCAATACTTTTTTTTTTTTAAATATTAAATCTGCTGATTATCATCTTTTGTTTCAAAGCATGTTATGTTTGAATTATTTGGCAATATTATATAAAAAGAAGCTGAATTTAATATGATATGTGCATTAGATTTTTAAATGTCTATCTTAAGTGTGGAAAGGGTACTAGCAGTCTTCTGAGCAACAGAAGCCCAAAGCATTCTCTCCGTAGCCTTGATCTCTAAATTCCCTGCACAATTCTTACAGTATGAAAGCCCCCAGTTTATTTGAATAGTTTAGTTCACATTCAGATGTTGCCAACATCTGTTATTTTGAATACTGTCTTCAGTTGAATTAACTTTCAAAGGGCTTCTTGCAGATTTTATTTCGGTGACATTTGTGTACAGTGAAATAAAGCTAATTTCATATATATATATATATATATATACACACAGTACTGTGCAAAAGTTTTAGGCAGGTGTGAGAAAGTGCTGTAAAGTAAGAATGCTTTCAAACTTACTTCTGCTACAGCCAAATATTTCAAATTTTGACTCAGTTCAGCGCACCTGCTGCCATTTTTCTGCACCCCAGTTCCTGTGTTAACGTGCATAGTTGAGTCACTTGGCCTTGTTTCCACATCGGAGGTATGGCTTTTTGGCCGCAAGTCTTCCATGAAGGCCACTTCTGACCAGACTTCTCCGGACAGTAGATGGGTGTACCAGGGTCCCACTGTTTTCTGCCAATTCTGAGCTGATGGCATTGCTGGACATCTTCCGATTGCAAAGGGAAGTAAGCATGATGTGTCTTTCATCTGCTGCAGTAAGTTTCCTTGGCCGACCACTGCGTCTACGGTCCTCAACGTTGCCCGTTTCTTTGTGCTTCTTCAAAAGAGCTTGGACAGCACACCTGGAAACCCCTGTCAGCCTTGAAATTTGTGCCTGGGAGAGACCTTGCTGATGCAGTGTAACTGCCTTGTGCCTTGTTGCAGTGCTCAGTCTTGCCATGGTCTATGACTTTAGACAGTAAACTGTCTTCAGCAACCTCACCTTGTTAGCTGAGTTTGGCTGTTCCTCACCCAGTTTTATTCCTCCTACACAACTGTTTCTGTTTCAGTTAATGATTGTGTTTCAACCTACATATAGAATTGATGATCATTAGCACCAGTTTGGTATAATTGTTTAATCATACACCTGACTACATGCCTACAAAATCCCTGACTTTATATATATATTGCTGTGCAGTTATTCATTTGAATATGTTGTATCCAGTGCTGGTGGTGAAGGATCCTTATTCATTTCTGGAGAAGTCCTTTACTATACAAGTAAAGCATGGTAAGTGCTTACTGAAAGCATGATAAAACTGTTAAAAATAACAATCCTACATAGTTAGAAATGAATCAAGTGGCTGTCTTGCAATCCAATATGCTACATCCATAATAATCATTTGTTTGACATTGGGTTATCTCACCTGTTTTATTTACTTTTACATTTTACACCCAGATATATGGTTGTGTAACAGCGTATACTGTATAACAAAGTGGCTATTGGAATGTAATCGATATAACGGTATCTAAGTTCTAGATTCACCCAGGTCGACATTCTCTTAGGAAAGTAGTCCTCTAAAAAAAAATATCAGGATTAGGAGGCGTGGTTCTTTCCCGGTAAAATGACGCAGTGAGGGAAGGTTGGTCAAGCTTTGTAGATTCTGTGGGAACTTGTGCGCCGACTGAATTGCTCAACTAAAATGAACTGGGAAGCATAGACATGTTCAGTTCAATTCTTTGTAAAGGTATAAAACTTGCATATTTGCAGTAAACGAGTTTACAAGAAACAAGTGCTGAAACTGAAAGTTTCGAAAGGAACAGTGATTTAATTACTAAGTGCATTAATATTTGTATTATTAATATTATTTTGATCTGCATTGGTTGGAGATAATACAAGATGTTCAGAATCGCACAGAACAGGAGTGTTAATCATCATTAAAAAAAGAAGTACCGTTATTAAAATCGGTCTCAATTGACATCGGACTGCACGGATTACTCTTATGTTTCATTTGAAAAGGATTGTTCCATGTATTTGTTTTAAGATGTGACAGATTCAGGTGCTTACTGAAAGTTCTGCAAATCAAAGTTGAAAATAACCTAGTTTTACACACCGATTCTGAACGTCTAAACGTGTCGAAATAGATGCGTACCTGCATGTCTTAACTTACACATCAGCGGCTGCAACAATAATAAGGACCTATTGGAATTGCAAAAGAGCGAAGTTCCTAACACAAAGGACTACAAATAATACTCCAGATAAACAACGTGGAGTTAATGTTGGGCATCAGATCGTTTTTGTGTAAAGGGTGCCATATATTGAAATGTAATATGTTACGTGACATTGCTTGTATTGTTGGGAATACGTGTTAAAAAGGGAAAAGAAAAACGTGACAAATGCATTCACAACATAGGACATCATCAAAGGAACATATTACCCAGGACGAAGGATCTTTGCCGCTGCATGTGCCTTACCTCGTATACAAAAATAAACCCCTCGACTGATCTTCAAAGGACTGAACAATATCACGGTTAATAACATCTACAGCATTAAACGTACAGAATATACTATTACAAAAATCACAGCATAATCATTTTCATTAGTGTGATTTTCACGGGTCTATTTAGTACAGACTTATTTATTTTTTAGTTCATCCGTTCTCCAATGGGCTGCACGTCTTCCATCACCGCCGCAGAGAAAATACACAGACAGTACCCAAATATCCAGATTAACGGTAAGGGTTTTTCAGAGCAGTTTTGCATTGTTTTGAGCACTAACGACCGCACAAAGGGGTAACAGTGGTTGTGTTTTGTGAAGCGGGTATATGATTTTCGGATGCAGCAGATCTCCTGCAGACCAGCGTGGATGAGAGGGCTATTCTATCACCTATAGATATATGTATGCATTGTCAGATTTCAAGACTTATAACTGACCACAGAGAAGAAATTACGAGGCCTGGTGGCATTATTCCACATTGTATATTACGAATGTTACCAATGTCTTATTTAGTTTGATTTTTGGCAGGGGAAGTTTAAGTCATCTACAGGCATTATTTCTGTGCAGTCTGACCTCAGCCTGTGTGTGTCTGTTTCTTCTACAGTGATAGAGCCCAGTACAGCAGTGAGCACCACAACCCGGACTGGCACCCCTCCGTCCCCCCGTTGTGCGAGAGCGCCCCCTGCCCTTCGAAGTGTGGCGCTGCAGGTGAGCGAGCGCAGAAGGGCCGGCCGCTGCCAGTCTGCGCTGAGCCATGCGGGCGGGGTGGGGGGCAGGGTGCTCTGCGAGCGGAGGCAGCGATTCTCCGAGGGCAGCTGGGGCAACAGGAACGGCAGCCTGTCCTCTACCTGCCTGGCCTCCAGTCAGAGCCCAAGCTGGAGAGGGGCAGGGAGGAAGGCCACCAGCCAGGAAGAGCTATCGCAGAGCATGAAGGCTGAGTAATGAAGGGGGTCATCAGGCAGAGCGAGACAGAACCGCTAATCACAGAATTGACTGTGCTGCATGTTCCCCTGGAGGGATTAGAGAAGGCGATCCTGGAGCAATGGGCACAGTTCCCACCAGAACAATATATACACCTTGCAGAAATGTTGAATCGGCGGAGTCCTGCCTGACCTTCATGGCTCTACACTCTATCGACATACAAAAAGAGAGACTAGAGCAGAACTGAACCATGTTATCAGTGCTCATTTTGTGTTTGCTCATCGCTGTTCTATACAAAATACACTAATTTAATTTTGGTCCATCTACTTAAAATGACACAGTGGGGTTTGCCTAACTAACCCTATTGGCGATGATCACATACCTACCATTGTATTGTATAAAAAAATATGTCTTTTGTTTTCATCCTACTTCCATATCTGGTCTAGCAGGTAAGGAAACTCTAATGGAATCCAATAAAATCCACACATTAGTACCCAATTGGACGTAGCAAGGATCAATCCGAAGACTGCGCTGATCAGCTAAAGAAGCTTTTCCACAGCATCATTTTCAGAGCTAATCGACGATCATCTGAACAGAGACTTGTGTCTCATCAATTGGCAAACTATTTCAACCAACTCTCCTGTGGCCTTATGTACATATCCTGGCCATTTTATGAAAAGCATCAGTCTGGCTTTTGGGCTGGCGCTGTGATATACAGGCCTCTGTGTTCACTGCAACCTAAAGGGGGCAGCAGTGATCTCAGCCGAGGGTGTAAGGCGCGTAGTTATTGACATTTTTGTGTGGAAGTGGCTGTCAGGGAGGTAATCGGCAACAGGTTCAGTTGCTAGGGGAACCGAGTATTCTCCTTGACAGGTTCGTATCATTCACAATTCAGCTGTCACAATATTCCTCTGGTCATAGGGATTCTGTCAGGAACCGAGACTGAAGTTTAAGATCAACTAAACTTTACATGTACAATAGAACCTGTCAGATTTAGTTATACTACATTGTAGTTGCTTTATTAATGTCAAGGCTTTATAAATGAATGTCATGTACATTAGTGTGTCTAAAGTACGGTACTGCATGGATACAAAGAAAACCTGAGAATGATTGCAAACCACTTTAATACAGTATTTGAGAGTCATTACCGTGCTTTCTCAGTACATAAGTGCGTGTTAACACGAGACAAAAATAGCAACAAAAAAAGTACGCACACTGGCTTTGAAGGTCTGTGAAATAATTGATAGACAGCTCTTTAAATCTGGACTGTTGTAACTGTTGGATGTTACATTTTTTAAATAGAAAAACACACAACTTTCATTGACATTTTCAGATGGTATGACCTTTATCTCCAGAGACCTAATCTGTTAAAAATTAGTCCTGGTATTTTATTTGAAAATCCCTTTATCATTTATATGACTTCTGATTTGTTTCAGTTCTCCAGCTCTTGAGTGGAGATACTGTAAAGCTGTGACTGTCCCTCCATGAAAGTACTTGAGAGCTCCCCCTCAATACATGTTCATATTGAGCAGTGACAGAGATACTTGCTTGATGTGCTTTTCTTCTTCCTGAATGCCTAAGGTAGGACTGTCCAATCACAGTCCTGAAGGGCTATTCCACTCCAGGTTTAACAGTTAGGATGATATTATTATCTACTTCAGTGTCTGGATGCATGATTCATTGGTTAAATTAAACCATTTAGAACAGGGCTGGAACAAAGACCAGGACTAAGGAGTTTTTATACACATAAACACATTACAATTCTTCTATACCCTGTGTTGAAGTCAGACTGAAAATGTTGATCTTGGGTTATCGCTTCTGTACCTTGAGAATGAACTGCATTAAAAGATCCTAATAGGCACTGTTTGGTTTTCAAGTAGCAGTTATTTGTGGGAAGCACTCAGCTGCATGATGTGGGCGTGACGCTTGTGAGTGACAGGAATGGCAATAGGGTTTGTGAACACTTGAGTTTGAAGGGAGAAATGACCAAGGAATTGCACGACAACGTGTAATGCATGTAAGCAGAGCTTTCTTTATCCTAGTTTGGTACCAGATGGTTCCTTTTAAAATTAAAATGCATGTTTGCTATAGCGTAATTGCATCTGGGAGACCTACTTGGTGAACAGAATAGGGCACCAACTAGATTTATATTTTCAAACCATTTTAAAAAATCTTCACTAGAAACAGTCCCCAGATTTTTTTTTCTTTTTGGCAATGCCCAAAATTATTAAATGAATGCACTACTAACTGGCTTGGCACCGTTGAGAACGCACTCCCCCCCCCCTCCCCCCCCCCCCCCCCCCCCCCCCCCCCCCCCCACCCCAAACATCGACAAATCCTAGGATAGAAATGCAACATTTCAGATCACTGACACAGTCCATCTTCTATGATTTTTTTGCCTACAGAAAAATTGATTCGAGGCATTTTGTTTTAAACCCAGAAATGAAGTGGTCCTTAGAGCTGAAATGAGTCCTTCCTGTCTGCCTGCAGCTCTTTTCATTTCACTTATCAGTATTGAACTGTCTCCTAGCAACCTGGCCTGTCAATGAGTGCATGCATTAGTGCAAAACAAAACAGTCCTGCCATTACCGCCAAGCCCTCAATATTAGGTATGAAAAAGTACAGTTCTACTGTATGCAGTGGGTAGTAGGGTCTCATTTCAAGAAGTGCTTTGTAAACAATGACAATTACTTTAACATTTAAAGCATGCATGCATCCATTTCAGGGATTGCTGTCAGGCATCAGTATTCTTGTTTTGTCAGTTAACATCATTTTCTGTACAAAAAGTTATCTACAGAGGCAATAGAATGCCTTTAAAAAAAAAATTCAAATAGCATTTTTTATAATGTCCTACTGATTTCTCTGCAGGTCCCAGCAGCAGTTCCCCACACTGAAAGGCTGGATCTGGATATAAATAGCTGCCTTTTCTACCTCAACGATGAGGAATCTACAGCAAAGAGCAGAGCAAAGGCAAAAAGGCCTCTTAAAACTCACACACCTGTTGCTATGCCAATGGCTTTTATTTAATCCACTTTTCTGCTACAAAGGTTAAAGGGATAGCTGCTAATTATAGCTTTGTCATTACGAGCCATTACAAATAATTCAGGAAATATCTACTGACTGACAACAAAGGCTGCATCACATTTAAGTGACAACAAAAAAGTGCTCTTTTTGGTATACAGCAGTTTTCCTTTTTTAAATAAAAAAACGATAGATATGGTAACTTTCGATGTGGAAGATGTGTTCATTGTGCAAAGAAGCGTGATACCAAATATAATTTATAATAATTGCCAAACCCAGGACTGGAAATCCCCAAAAGCTGTTTAACAAGGATTAGCAAATTAAAGATAATATCCTTAAGGAATAGAAAGAAGACAAGCGTTGAATTGACAACAGAACTGGCAGAAGGCACAGGTGTCGTTGTCCATCAAATCAACGGTACAAAGGTCACTCGAAATCGGGACCTAAAGGGTGTGTTGCAGTAAGAATACCTCTGTTAAGAAAGGGGAACAAGAATAAAAGACAAAAATATGCACAGGAACACAGAAATTGGACTATGGAACAATGGTCAAAGATGCTTTGGACTATTGATGGATGGACAACGACACCTGTGCCTTCTGCCAGTTCTGTTGTCAATTCAACGTGTGTCTTCTTTCTATTCCTTAAGGATAGTATCTTCCAGTTTTGCTCATCCTTGTTAGATAGCTTTTTGGGTCTTCCAGCCCTGGGTTTGTCAATTACAGATAATGTTTCTCTGTACTTGTTGATTATGCTTTGGGTACCACACCTTGAAAATTGAGTGATGCGAGCTATTTCACTCAATGTTTTTCCTTCTTTATGCAAGTCAAGTTTGTTATAATAGTAGAAAACACTAGTGGAGGCTTTGAGTAAATTGTTGATGCTCATAATGCATCAGAGTAGAAAAATGCAACATGTCTAAGACTTTTGCACAGCAGTGTGTGTGTGTGTGTATATATATATATATATATATATATATATATATATATATATATATATATATGTATGTATATACAGTACTGTGCAAAAGTTTTAGGCAGGTGTGAAAAAATGCTGTAAAGTAAGAATGCTTTCAAAAATAGACATGTTAATAGTTTATATTTATCAATTAACAAAATGCAAAGTGAGTGAACAGAAGAAAAATCTACATCAAATCAATATTTGGTGTGACCACCCTTTGCCTTCAAAACAGCATAAATTCTTCTAGGTACACTTGCACACAGTTTTTGAAGGAACTTGGCAGGTAGGTTGGCCCAAACATCTTGGAGAACTAACCACAGTTCTTCTGTGGATTTAGGCAGCCTCAGTTGCTTCTCTCTCTTCATGTAATCCCAGACAGACTCGATGATGTTGAGATCAGGGCTCTGTGGGGGCCATACCATCACCTCCAGGACTCCTTGTTCTTCTTTAAGCTGAAGATAGTTCTTAATTACTTTCGCTGTATGTTTGGGGTTGTTGTCTGCTGCAGAATAAATTTTGGGGCCAATCAGATGCCTCCCTGATGGTATTGCATGATGGATAAGTATCTGCCTGTACTTCTCAGCATTGAGGAGACCATTAATTCTGACCAAATCCCCAACTCCATTTGCAGAAATGCAGCCCCAAACTTGCAAGAAACCTCCACCATGCTTCACTGTTGCCTGCAGACACTCATTCGTGTACCACTCTCCAGCCCTTCGGCGAACAAACTGCCTTCTGCTACAGCCAAATATTTCAAATTTTGACTCATCAGTCCAGTGCACCTGCTGCCATTTTTCTGCACCCCAGTTCCTGTGTTTTTGTGCATAGTTGAGTCGCTTGGCCTTGTTTCCACGTCAGAGGTATGGCTTTTTGGCCGCAAGTCTTCCATGAAGCCCACTTCTGACCAGACTTCTCTGGATAGTAGATGGGTGTACCACGGTCCCACGGTTTTCTGCCAATTCTGAGCTGATGGCACTGCTGGACATCTTCCAATTGTGAAGGGAAGTAAGCATGATGTGTCTTTCATCTGCTGCAGTAAGTTTCCTTGGTCGACCACTGCGTCTACGATCCTCAACATTGCCCGTTTCTTTGTGCTTCTTCAAAAGAGCTTGGACAGCACATCTGGAAACCTCTGTCAGCCTTGAAATTTCTGCCTGGGAGAGACCTTGCTGATGCAATATAACTAACTTGTGTCTTGTTGCTGTGCTCAGTCTTGCCATGGTGTATGATTTTTGACAGTAAACTGTCTTCAGCAACCTCATCTTGTTAGCTGAGTTTGGCTGTTCCTCACCCAGTTTTATTCCTCCTACACAGCTGTTTCTGTTTCAGTTAATGATTGTGTTTCAACCTACATATTGAATTGATGATCATTAGCACCTGTTTGGTATAATTGTTTAATCATACACCTGACTATATGCCTACAAAATCCCTGACTTTGCGCAAGTGTACCTAGAAGAATTGATGCTGTTTTGAAGGCAAAGGGTGGTCACACCAAAGATGGATTTGATTTAGATTTTTCTTCTGTTCACTTACTTTGCATTTAGTTAATTGATAAATATAATCTATTAACAGGTCTATTTTTTAAATCATTCTTACTTTACAGCATTTTTTCACACCTGCCTAAAACGTTTGCACAGTACTGTGTATGTGTGTATATGTATATATATGTATATATATATATATATATATATATATATATATATATATATATATATATATATATATACATATTAATACACACATATATCATTTCCCCATTTAATTAAGTGGGACATGTCAAAACAATCCTGTTCTTTTAATGCAATTATCCACTCAAACAGCCAAAATTCTCCATTTCCAAACAAGTTTTCAGACTGTAACACATTAACAGATCTTGTAGAAAAGCTACCTGGTTACACATAACTCTGGACTTTGTCCTTCTACAATCTGTTCAAATTGCTGTCTAGAGATTGATTGTAAGTTTTTAAAAGGCACAGGGCACCAAGTCTGTAATTGTATACTAGTCCCAAGTATATGCTAGATTGATAAGGCTTTTGTATTTACCAAGCCTGTGCTGCTCTGAAGACGCATTATATTAATGCATGCTTGCTTGAGTTACTAATTAATGGCTAGGTTTTAATGTTTGATTGATTGAATACGTTGTCAAGAACTCCTAACTATAGCTGAAAAGTTCCATCGTTGTTAATCACAGAACAGATCTGTAGATGACAGACTAACCCAGGGCTGGTAGAAGCTTTGTGGTATAGAGAAAGAGAGGCGCTAAAGAAGTGCATCATTCGTCATTACATTGAATCAGGCTTACTCTCTTTTGATTTTTCCCATTGAGCACACCTGGGATGAGTTCAGATAGACCCAAGCAGAACATTCCAAACGTGCTTTCTTAAGACTGATGTGCGGCAGTACATGATGACATACTAAGATGCTAAGAACACTGTGATTGATATATCCATACTATATATATATAATTAGTGAACAACGTTTGTTTCCAGTTTGAATGCTTGTTTTATTTGTTTTTTGTGTAGCTGCTTTGTACAGTGTTTTCCCCTATCTGTCCAGCTCCCTTATTATGTATCTATCACATTTCTAATGCAATAATGGTTTAACCTAACGTTTCGCTTCGGATTTAATTGTTTTAAACAAAATAATAATAATAATAATAATAATAATAATAATTACCTAATTGTTTTGTTCGCTGAACACAATGGACCTAAAGGGGTCCTATCTTATGAATAATGTTTAAACGATGACTTAGCAATGCCTGAAAAAAATAAAACATAGCTAAATGATAAATAAATTTAAAAAAAAAACACAGTAGTTTAAGTAAATTTTTATAACACAATCTTAATTAAAATGTAATATTCTGTAATCAACCAAGTAGTTTTTTTTTTTTTTTTTCTTTCCTAGGACTGTACTGTTTGGCAGGCGTCGAATGAGAGCGCTTCTTCGGCGTGTTTCTTGAACCGGCCGGTATCTATTGCGAAAGAAATCCTTAGAAATTAGCGACGCAGCAGAAGAACCAGCAAAGCCGGGTTTCGAACCGATAATTGCCCTCTTCGCTTGGCCTTCATATCCGAAATGAGTCTCGGGTGCTCGGGCGTCTCTTTTTGAGCCCAGTCGGTTTTTTTTTTCGCCCTGACCAAGCGGGGTCCGCTGCCTTTCCTCACTGATCTATGGCGACGTGAGCCTACCGGTTTCCTCAGGGTCTCCCCGAGTCTGCCTCTCCCTTCCCCGAGTGCTTACCTCCTGCACTCGAACCCAGGCTTTTCTCCCTGTCCACAGCCTCCCTTTCCCTCTCCCTGGCAGTGACGGGTCTTATCGCGATTCCTGAGTATTGGCTAACACAGTCGGGCCCTAGTCGCTCTCCATGTTGATACACACAGGCTGCAGTTCTTTGTCTCGTTAAGCCAAACCAGCCGTAACAGCAGCAGCAGCTCGCCTGCAAAGGACGGGATCCACGACTGACAAGAGACCATGGAATGTCATCTCTAGCCTTGGGTTGAATATTAACAAAAACAATCATTTTCTTGTGATTGACCCTCCCCCAACCTTCATTTCGTATGTGTGCAGACAGTGCGAACAGAAAGTGCATCACACGGGACCACAGCCAGCACAATGTCGGAGGACAAGAATGCGGAGAAGTTAGTTAAGGTAGGGTTTGAGTTTTCATATATAACACTGTAGGATCGTGTCCATACCGGGCAGTAGAAAGGGGATGGTAGACAGAGTCAGCTTTGAACTGTTGAACTGACGAATGACTGCTGTGGTGTTGATACAAAAGCCGACGTCTCAAGTTAGCCGTCCTGCTGTCATCAGGAGTCCAGTCTCAGGCTGACAAGGAACTCAGGTGACCACATGTGTTTGTTGATTTCACAGATGTTCATTTTTTATGACAGTTCTTGTTGCGGTATTAGTATTAGTTTACTCTTATGTTGTGAACGTACTGGCAATAAGTTTAATTGGGGGTAAATCACTGTTTGATTATATAGCTTCCAATTAGTGAAATACTCGAGGAATGACTGACAGACACACTATAGAATGTGCATGGTATGATCTGAACCCGTTTCTTTCCTTGAGGATTGTATTTGCATGTTCATCATAATTCTGTTAAAATTAAAAGCCTGTTCTTTTTAATAATGTTTCAGTTTCTGTATATCCTGTGCCAGCCTCTCAGATATTTCAGTTATCCCCCAAGTTGCAATATGTACAGTATGTGGACAATCAGCATTTTTTAATCGGTTCTATAATTTTATATCTGTGGGCTTGCTGTGCATTACCAATCCACATATTGAAACTACCTGTCTATTGGTTAGTATGGAGAACACGCTATTAAACTCACACTAATATATGTTTGTTACCATAAGGTGGTGTGAAATAAAACCTGTAATTCCAGGATTTTCCATGCGTGAGGTTTGTGTTGAGGCTACACTTACTGTAACTCCACAACTTTACAACTCAACAACCATTGCTGAAGAGTTTTATGTAAAAAGGCTGCCTGCTTTGTAATAGGGTTATAAAGTAGAGGGATTATGTCACTTTCCTTCAGGGCAATAATCAGTAGGAAGCTGCCGCGTGGACACTAACATAAAATAAAGAGAGACATATTAATGAACAGTTCTGTATGAATCCTAACAAGCAGTACACTTCTTAACCCTTCTGTTAGGTTTCGGATCGATTTGATCCGACGCTAGTTTCCAATTAGCTTAAATGCTATTTTTTCTTTTCATTTTCTATATAATATTTTATGGCTTTTCCTAAGTTGGAGTCATGAATTTATACACAGAAAACAGAACCTTTTGAGATGTTTTTTTTTTTAAGCACAGGTCATGTATACAAATAAGATGTTTTGGGTCACTGTGATCTGTGGCATTTATCTATGTAGATTTGTGTGCAGGAATAAAACAGACTTCTTTAATTTGTTATTTTGTTATTATTATATTTGTGTTATTATCTCTGGAAATGGCTGCACCTGTCTGGAGATATTTATAAACAAAAAAACAAACAATATCTATCTACAAGGTAGAGCCTAATTTTCTCTGTCAATATTGCAACAGCATCTCACTTGTAAAGACATTCCAAAATGAGGAGCTCCCAGGCAGGCAGGCAGACAGTCAAACAAACAAGTTTTATCACAGTTCCTTAACTAAAAGAGTAACACCTTTGCAAATAAAAACATTTAATCAATTTAAGGCTGTTTAAATTAGTTTGAAATGGCGTCGGGTCAATATGACCCAAAACTTAACAGCTGTACCTAAATTCTGAACATAATAGGAGGGTTAATGCAGTATAAACAGAGCACCCCCCTCATACCAGTATGTCTGAGGGCAGTTGCTTGGGTACTTGTCGTTATGATTTGGCAGATCACAGCTAAGTCTTTGTAGGCTACAGTAAAAGGAGAGTTGCTGTATTTTATTGTGGGAGCTGTCACACACAAGCACTTTAGGAGTGCCTGCTGTGTTTAGCCATGTGTGGGTTCTTGCTTTTTGGTGTGCTGGGGGCGCATTGTATAGTGGGTAGCGTGGGTTCAAGCACGGCAATGCCAAGCACTGGTTGACCTGGCTGACAGAGCTGTTTCCAGGGAAGGCTCTTGAGATTTAAGGCTTGTCCTGGAGGACTGCAGGTTAGTTTTTTAGAAATGAAAACTTTGCACTCAGTATTGGTACAAAAACCAGAAAAATGTAATCGACAGAAACAAAAAGTTTAATGAAAAGTGCCATAGCACTGCTCATCATACAATCTGCTTGACAGCATTATAAAAGAAGTAATGAACATACAACTTTAACTCATGACTTTAAACAACTGTCCTCAAATAACATGCTCGCGAATAGAGCTATATAATATAGAAAACATGTATAGAAAACCATAGGAATGAATGGCCTATATTGTGGTCATTTAACCTTTAGGTACGGGAGGGTTAAGATGTTTGCTGCATTTCTAAGACATTTTGTACTGTAATGTTTTTTTTGTAATGTTTTGTTGAGCACTGTGTCTATAGCCAGTGAAGGTTCACATACACAGGGGGGCACACAGTTCTTGATAGGAGAGAACAAGGGGGGGGGGGGGATTTAAATATCAACCCCTCACTCGTGCACAGTTATTGGGTAAGATGGGCTGTAGGGCTGGCACTCCAACTACTGCTAAACTTGAAGTCTCCAGGCAAAGGTGCAGTTTGTAGTGTATGAAATACATTGAAATACATTGAAATACTCCTCTGAGGAGTGCTGGGGTTCTGGTAAGGTAAAGCACTGATGTCCATTTCAAGGTAAGGCTGGTTAGTCTGTCAGTGACCACCACAACTGAAGTGGACTATTTACAGACAGACAGACACAATGTCTTGTGTGTTTGTGTTCCAGTGCATTAACAGCTTGTTTTTATTACATTTTTTTTTTATTTTGTGTGACAGGATACCTCCATCTTAGAGGAATACAATATCAACTGGACCCAGAAGCTGGGTGCTGGAATCAGTGGTCCCGTGAGGTAGAGATTTCATTTTTCTATTGAGTTGCTCTGAAGCTGCCATGTTGTTCTCAGGTGACAGGCTGGCTAAAAATAATTCCATCTCCCCCAGCCCTGGCTGTGCACTCGCTTCCTTCAGCAGTCCTGGGAATGAACTTTGGTCAAGCCTGAATGGTCATACAAGAAGGATTTATTTACCTTGTGTCTAAGGCTATTCACAATCAATACAGATAATGCGCATCTCCACGCCGTCTTTCTGCGCAGGGCACAGCTGCCTGAAGCTTTATTTTTATTGCACTTGCCAACCTGGCATTGGCGTCTTTGCATTGTAAAACTCCACGGTCTCTGGTATTTATTTTCACTAGTCCCGATGTTAATTGACAGACCAAAACAGCACAGCTGACAAGCAGACGCCAGCTTTTGAAAAGGCTGATTGAAAAACAATAGACTGTCAGTCATTCACTCAGGCAGAGAGTAGTAAATAATGCAGACTAGTAAATAAAAATAATAAAGTAGAATACCATTCTGTATAGTCACAATACAACTGTTTTCTGTGTGGTTGTCAATGTGACTGCTTCTGGGGCTTTTAGGTATAATGTAATATATCTCCTTTATTTTTGCACTCCCACATTTCATGCTTTGTGAGAATATTTAATGCATACGGACAGAAAGGTACAGGAACACACAGCCCCATTACACAACTGGAGAAAATTACATTTTAAAACCAAAAACCGCCAAACTGACTGCAGCGGGGCTTCTAGTGTTAAAATCAACTGAATTGAAAGGTAAAGATCAGCGGTGTTTACTTTTCATAGCAGCATTTCGCAGTGACCACTCTTCCACGGCTTTTACTCAGTATTAAGTAAATATTTTTAAGTCATTTGCTATTTGTCTGTTTGAGAGCGATCAACTGATCATAGAAATCACTGGCAGATACCTCTGTTAACCGATTGCCCTATTAACCGTGTGTCATTCACACACGCTGCTACCAACTGAACGGCACTGATGGAAACAGATCAATGCACATTTTGTCATGGGTCTGAAACAGGAAATGCAGCTCTTAGCAGGACAGTATGGATTCAGCCGCAGATGCTAATAAGAAAAATCTGAGTTTGGGACTTCAGTTTCACTTTGTACGTGCTGTCACTTCACATGACTGCCCGGTTTAATCATATCAAAGAAAAGAAAAGCGAGGGATTCACAGAATTACTGTTCTGTTAAAAAGCTGAAGCGAGATCTTTTGCCGCCCTCCATAGCGCTTTCTTGTGGTTGTTTGTGTCTCTGGTTAACACGCACAGGTAAAAAAAAAAAAAAAAACGGTCCGATTTACTTTGGCATAGACTGAGAGTAAGAAGACGGTAAGAACTGTGTTTGGAAAGCTGTTTTGTGAATTGCCAAATACTGCATTACAGTGCTTTGTTTTGCAATAATTTTCACTGATTTTGTTTGTATACTACATGTGCAATACTGCATTTTGGTGTTTCAGACACATTGATGTACCTGACATTGTTAATTTATAATGGCCTGATGTTAATAAAGCAACTACAACGTAGTTTCCCTCTGAAATACAATATTTTTACATATCCGTTGGACACCTGGAACCAATAAAATATGACATGATATACTGTATTCCATTTATGTACTGTGGATTTTATAATGAATTCTGAACATCCTTTGCCACTGAGCCTCACTGATTTAAGGTGCAAACCCATGAATTTGCACTCCACTCACACTGGCTTTTTCTTTCCAGAGTATGTGTGAAGAAATCGACGCAAGAGCGCTTCGCACTGAAGATACTTATAGACCGTCCGAAAGCTCGGAATGAGGTGTGTTATTAATCCATCAATGATCCATTGCCATGTGTGGACTGTACCACGTCTCTAAAATGTGTAAACCATCGCACTGCAAGAGAATCGCTTAGGTTATCTGAGGTTTTTATTGAGTTTTTAGTTTAAATCTGAAATGTTCCTTTCATAAAGGTATTGTCAGCACATAAGCTCCCTTAAGCCTTGCCTCTCAAACTAATCAGACAGCTGATATTTTCCATAGCCTTTATAACTATGTAAACATTTTTAAAACAGGGGACACTGCATCTTTTACTGCAGCATGTTGTGTTTGTTTATACAGTAATATTCTGTTACTTTCTTTGAGTTTAGGTTTGGGCCCCGCAGATAGAACATCTACCAGCTAGTGCTTCATATAAAAATGCTACACAGATATTAATATTGAAATATATATTCATACATTTCTGAACTTCAAAATACATTTACAGACAGCCTAGAGTTGTGAAGTGGCATGGAGCCCCTCGGTTTGAAGATTGCTGGCTTAACTTATAATTAACATGGACAGAGATTGGAGACAGAACAAGAATGCCATACATATACTTGGATAACCCTTGACTATTAAAGCAAGGTTTTTAATGAAGTCTGGAAGTGTAAATGAGGAGCTTGGGGAATAGTGTTGCTCTTGTGTAGTACCCCTTTAGGAGAGTTGGCTGTTTTGTCAGGAATGTACTGTGGTAGAGTAACCATTGGCTACTCAGCCACGCTCTGGGACAGCTAGGGTCAGGGGAGGCCATATTCACTTCTGGAGGGCCATTCCAGTAATCGGAGCGTAACCTTCACTGTTTAGTATTGAATGCTAGTCTCATTGTACCTTGAACTTATAAAATATTAGTAAGATGTTGCACATGTCTGCAACAGATCACTTAATTCACATGACCGTCTGTTTGGTGGACACTGCAAAATTGGCATTGTTCTGTGCTACACAGCTCTCGGTGCTATTGTGTCATTTCAATAACCTTTGAAAGAACATAATGTCAGGTCCCTGTTCCTGTACCGACTACTTTTACAAATGTGCTCAGCAGACAGGCATTTGACTCAAAACTATATCTAGCAAAGATAGTAACCCTGTTGTTGTTTGTTCCCTGACTCATCCACAGGTTCGACTCCATATGATGTGTGTAGGTCACCCCAACATCGTTCAGATTATAGAAGTCTATGCTAACAGTGTACAGTTCCCTCATGAATCCAGTCCCAGGTAAAACATAAATCACTTTACAATTAACACAATTGGGGGTTGATAATAACATGCCCAGTATATATACCGGGTTAGGTTACCTTGGCACTTCCAGTCCAGGATGTGTTTAAATATTGACTTGAACCAATTTAATCCCTGGCCACTTCACCATTTAATTGTACACAGTTGCCCTCAGGTATATACACATTCCAGGCTTTACTTTGAGCCTGATCAGTTTAAGTAATTAGGCTCAGAGTAAAATCTGGAATGGATAAAACTTGATATTTATCCAGGTTACTATCTTAAGCACAAGCATATCCGTCCACATGTCCTAAATTTGCACTTATCTTCAGATCTTCAGGTGCTTATACAGAGTCAGGCTTGTGGGAGTATATATAAAACCCAAAGATTTCCTTAGAAAACAGTGCGTACAGGGCTTTCAAGTGACGCATCCAGTAAAGGCACTCCACCTGGAGTGCAGGGCGTGCCCTATAGCTTGAAGATCGCCGGTTCGAATCCAAGCTATGCTACTTCTGACCGTGGGCGGGAGTTCCCAGGGAGCGGTGCGCAATTGGCCAAGTGCTGCCCGGGCAGGGTAGGTGTTAAGTCAGCTGGGGAGTCCTTGGCTTACCGCACACCAGCGACCCCTGTGGCTGGCCGGGTGCCTATGGGCTGGCCTGTTACGCAGTTCAAACCTGCATGGTCCTCCAACTACGTAAGTTGTGGATATGGCTGCACGGAGGGCTTGCAGAGTGAAAAAACACTGACAGCACTTGTTTCGGAGGACGCGAGTGCTCATCTTCATCTCTAGTTTGGGGGTTGCAGCAGTGAGCCAGGTTGAGTAATAATTGGTCAATTGGAAAATTAATAAAAATAACTGTTTTTAAAAAAAAAAAAAAAAACGATGTGCTACCGAAGTTAAAATAAACTATCCTGCTAAAAGCCCCGTCCGAAGCCAACCCCCTCCTTGCTGACTGTTCTCCTGTGCACTCTCAGGGCCCGGCTGCTGATCGTCATGGAGATGATGGAGGGAGGAGAGCTCTTCCACAGAATCAGCCAGCACCGGCACTTCACTGAGAAAATGGCCAGCCAAGTAACAAAGCAGGTGGGGGAAGCTGCGGGCAGGCACACCCACACCCACACCCACACACAGATCTTCCTAAAAGGAGCATTTGCGCAAACATCTTTATGCTAAGGAATATAAGTAATGACCATCTCTACACTTTGGGATAATAATGGCACATGTTGACGCTGACACTAGAGAAATCCTGTGCAGTAGATTGTTTTAGACGCTTTTGATTTTGTATTGTGTAGTTTAAAATCAGGACAATCTCAGTACAATCTTTTGTCAGCAGAAATTGGGTCCCAAACCATCTTGCAAACAATCAGGCTCCTATAGACTGTTGACAGCAGAGCGTGAGCAGGATATCTTGTCCCTCATTCCAGGTCTTAAGACTTGAGGGTGTTTTTATTAGAGCGTCTTTGTATCCTGTGTGCTCCTTCAGCTTATAGTGACGTACAGTGAGCACTAATATGATTGTCTGCAGGTGGGCACCTGATTTGATGCTTTTTTTATGTAATGTGTAAAGGTGTAACTGTGCAGACTGAAATAGCCGGAGAGTTGTTGATTGCGACCTGTTGTGTGTGCAGATCGCTCAGGCTCTCCAGCACTGTCACTGCCTGAACATCGCTCACAGAGATCTCAAGCCAGAGAACCTGCTCTTCAAGGACAACTCATTGGTGAGTCCCAGGCAGCCACTCTTCTGTTTCCTTCTGTTCTCAAGAACCTTCACTGTCAGTGTTGTAGGAGCAGTTAATGTGATACTGCACACTGTATAGAGCAGTGATCCTCACTATCAACGTGTTGAGGGCCACGTTAGTAACTGCTAAGTAGCTGGCTGCCACAGGCCAATACAATATTCATTATTCGTAATTTATTTTTTTAGAAATCAGTTTTTCTCACATTTGTATTCAAGTTCCTGAATCTTGCCTCAAACTGCTTCTTTCGTGTAGGTCACTTATTCTTTAGATTTGTAGGCTGGTTAAAGGGTTTGCAAACTATCTATTTTCCTGTTGACCTGGATATAGCAGGGAGGTCCACCATCGTTCCTCTGCTGTGGAGTTAGAACTGATTCGCTACTTTACATTTCTGTCTCCTTCACGTACACACTCCCGCAGTATCCTTTTCAACATCAGCGGGATTGCCAAGTGTTCTGTGCCCTCATCCAACAAACAGTAGTTTTCACAAGAGCTCGTTGAAAAACAGGGATAAGCTTTGAGCTGAAAGTCGTTTTCACATGTTTTGTATCCATGCTAAAGCATCGCCCTCTTATTACAAATCTGAAGGTTTGTCGCTGACAAATGAATACGCACACGCTAGAATCAACCCCTGTGTGATAATCTTGTGATGACTGTTTGCTTTTTGTATTTGTCTTAAAGCAGTGTTTTTCAACCCTGGTCCACAAGTACCCTCAACATTTAATGGCACCTACCAGTTTTATCCCGGCCAGAATGTAATGTGAGTCAATGGGGACAAACATTGCTTCGGATATCATCAGACTCTGGTTAATATCCCTCATATTTCCACCTCACTTTATATCACATTAGGACAGAAAAGCACAAGGCCCGTTTTTAAGTAAGTTGCTGCGCAATATTGAAATCAGACCCTTTTAAGCGATGTTAGCAGGGTTTCCCTGTACTTCATTCATATACTTAATAAATCCCAGTAACTCTGTGCTGGATCGTTTGAGCGCTGTCTTTTCTCTTTTCCAGGACGCCCCTGTTAAACTTTGTGATTTTGGATTTGCCAAAATTGACCAAGGTGACTTGATGACTCCCCAGTTCACTCCTTATTATGTAGCACCTCAGGTAAATGCAGTAGCAGCACTAAGAGCCCAGCCCTCTCCCTGCACTGCTGAAGAGAAGCAGCAACTATGTTTAGGTTGATCAGGCCCTTGAGGAAAAATAAAATTACTCGGAGAGAGATTTCATCATCTTTCACATATCGACGCAGGCAAAATTCTCAGTTATTTATTCCAAATTGTTGTTTATTTTTAGTTCTAAAATTAAAAAGAAACGTAAAACACATTAAACTGATAAACATCTGTTGTTTATTTCTAGTTTGGGAATTTTATTGGGTGTGTTTTCCCTTCATGAATAATTAGTGCTAAGTACGATATGGTGTATAGTTTTGAGGATCTAGCCCAGAATGTTTATGTACTCCAGTGACAATGCAGTGGGAGGCATTCAGACATGTTGACTGTGAGCTCAGTTTGAACTGAAGTCGCCTCTTGCACAGTAGTTTCTAAAAAGGACTTTACTCCCATTGAGGCTTCACGAGTGACTGGTTCTCTCATTGCTGCAGGTACTGGAGGCTCAGAGGAGACACCAGAAAGAGAAATCTGGAATAATACCTACCTCACCAACTCCTTACACATACAACAAGGTGAGCAGGCTGCACAGTGTAGAACAAGACAAAAACTGCAAACTCTATAGGAATTAGCAAGAAGTTGTGTTGCTGGCTTTGTATGCATTCCTCTTTGTCCCACCAAAATTCACTAAATCGGTTTGCAACATTTTGGGACTATATAGTAATGACTGTTAAACATAAAGTCAAGTAGACAAACGTTAGGGCTGTTGTGCACAGATTCTATTTTAATTGTGTGTTTTGAAGTTATGGATGATTATTCCATTTTAGAAAGTGCATCATGAGGCAGATTGTATTGTTTATTCAGTATACCATAGAAGATCTCTTAATAAAATAGTTGGAGTATATTGTGATGAAACAGGAATGCGTCAATTTGTGAATCTGGTGGCTGCTCACTGTGGCTCAGTCCTGTTCTCGTTTCCTTGGTTTGATTTTCCGTTGGTCAGAGCTGTGACTTGTGGTCTCTGGGTGTGATCATCTATGTGATGCTGTGCGGATACCCGCCGTTCTACTCCAAGCACCACAGCCGCACCATCCCCAAGGACATGCGCAAGAAGATCATGACCGGGAGCTTTGAGTTCCCCGAGGACGAGTGGAGCCAGATATCTGAGATGGCCAAGGACATTGTGAGAAAGTGAGTGACCCCCAGCCCACCTCTCGCCAGTGCTTAAAGATGTACTAATAATGACACCTACGATTGTGGGGGGATTGGAATAAGTGCATGCTGTAATCCACAGGCTCAGTAGTTGCTGTATTGTCTCCCCAGGCTGCTGAAAGTGAAGCCAGAGGAGAGGCTCACTATTGAGGGGGTGCTGGATCACCCCTGGCTGAACTGCACAGAGGCCCTGGACAACGTGCTGCCTTCCGCACAGATGATGATGGACAAGGTGAGTCAGCTCTGTTTATGGCAATATGCAGAAATTTACGAAAAATAATTCACACACCCCTGTTGGATTGTGGTGCCCGGGGGTTGCTGGGACATTGTGAAATTAATTCCAGTTAGTTTTAATAAGCTAAAGTGCAATGGCTCTCAATATTGTGCATGTAGTACAGCACTGCAGATTGATTCCTTCCTGGTTTTGTTATGAGTTTAATAAGACACACCTGAGCTTATTACTTGTACACTGTGGAGCTCATAGTAAAACCTGGAATTGGTGAAACCGCGGTGTCTCACTCAGTATTATTTCCGTCCTTGGGGTGCAATATGACGTCTATTGCACAACAGTTTGAGCCAGCTCAGGAATCTCTGAAACCTTACCTAGACTTGATCTTTAAAGGGCACTAACCAAGTCCCGTATTTCTCCCTGTGTCAGTATCAAGTGTGATCTTTAACACAGAGTTGTTCTCTTGTTGCAGGCAGTAGTTGCTGGTATTCAGCAAGCCCACGCAGAACAGCTCGCTAACATGAGGATCCAGGATCTGAACGTCAGCCTCAAGCCGCTCAACTCTGTCAATAACCCCATTCTGAGGAAACGAAAACTACTGGGGTGAGCACAGAAGGGTCAGCAAGAAAAGGACTGCTATCAAATCTTATTACTACAGGCAACTGGAGTATAAACATCCCTGTAGAGTTCACATATTTTTGCTGATCTGGTCATCTGCTTGTGATCTGGTGTCCTTCCTAGCTCTCCGAACTTACTGTAATTTTCTATATAGTTCCAGTCTCTAATTTAAGCATTTCTTATGGGATTCGGTTCCTCATGCTGCAGCTGTAAGTATTGCTGATAAATGTTTGTAAGGGACTGATACTATAATAGGTTAATGATATCTCTACAATTTGACTGTTACTTAAAAATCTTTGATAAACATTGTGTATCTTTAAATATCATTTGAACTGCTTTTTTTAATGGCATTAGTCGTCATTATGAGTTGTTGGGGATTCTGTTTGTCCAATATTGATTTATATTGACTGAGCTGCTTTGAGATTGTATGGAGAATCCTAAGCGCTGGAACATCCTGCGAGCCACAGACAAGCTGAAAGCAAGGTACATACAGGCGCTTATACCAATGAGAACTCAACAATGCACAAGATGGTATTATAAACCGGGAGGTGCTATTGACATGGTTTTCTTGGCTGCTTCTTGTTTTTAGAAGTTCACGTCTATTTGTTTTCTATCCCAGCACGAAACCCAAGAGTGGGTTTTTCTTCCACGACCCAGAGAACGGGCCGGAAGACTCGAACGTAGCTTTGGAGAAGCTGCGAGATGTGATTGCACAGTGCATCCTGCCCCAGGCTGGTAAGACTGCAGCTCATCAACATTGTGACATGAATTAATCCATTATGAAGGAATGAATGAATGGGTAACTCATCCATCATTCAAATATTCACGCATACATTTTGAAGTAAAACAAATGATTGCCTTTGTGACTGTCATGATCCTTTAGCCAAAATAATTGTCTAGTGAAAACACCTACTGTAACACTGTGAATAGGGGGTAGAGTCAAACTTATTTATCCTGATAAACCCGCAAGGTGTATATTATAATTGTTTCCATTTGCTTATCACCGTTCGTGCCCCCTTTGTGACATACAGCAGGCCACTCACTCAACGCCTAAATCCCTTATTCCCTTGTATGTCTATTTGACTAAAGTCAGAGGTTTTCAAGATTGCCAAGACCTGTGTATTTGTTCATTACAATTTTTAAAATGAATAGTAGTGTATTTGACGTATTGACGTATTTGGCTTGTTGCCAAAAGGATTTAGTGGCCAGCTAAGGAGTTTTATTTTTTGCTTTGATTTGAGTGGGGGGGGGGGGGCACATTTTTATCAAGTAAAACTCAATTTCAGCTTTACAGTCACATGCCATTCATATCACTGACAGTGATAGGCTTACTGATAAGTAGGTTCGTGTTTTTCGAGCCATAAAACCATTAACCTACTTGTGAGCCAACAAGCCAAGCTTACTGAAATCAACAAGCCAGGCTTACTGTGCTTACTGAAATCAACAAGCCAAGCTTACTGTGCTTACTGAAATCAACAAGCCAAGCTTACTGTGCTTACTGAAATCAACAAGCCAAGCTTACTGAAATCAACAAGCCTAGCTTACTGTACTTACTGAAATCAATAAGCCAAGCTTACTGTGCATACCAAAATCAACAAGCCAGGCTTATTGTACTCACTGAAATGAACAAGCTAGCTTACTATGCTTACTGAAGTCAACAAGCCAAGCTTACTGAAATCAAGCCAAGCTTACTCTGCTTACTGAAATCAACAAGCCAAGCTTAATATGCTTACTGAAATCAACAAGCCAAGCTTACTGAAAACAAGCCTCGCTTACTGTGCTCACTGAAATCAACAAGCCAGACTTACTGAAATCAACATGCCTAGCTTACTGTGCTCACTGATATCAACAAGCCAGGCTTACTGAAATCAACACGCCAGGGTTACTGTACTTACTGAAATCAGCAAGCCAGGCTTACTGAAGTCAACAAACCAAGCTTACTGAAATCAATAAGCCAGGCTTACTGAAATCAACACGCCAGGGTTACTGTACTTACTGAAATCAACAAGCCAGGCTTACTGAAATCAATAGACCAGGCTTACTGAAATCAACAAGCCAATCTTACTGTGCTTACTGAAATCAGCAAGCCAGGCTTACTGAAGTCAACAAACCAAGCTTACTGAAATCAATAAGCCAGGCTTACTGAAATCAACAAGCCAGACTTACTGTGCTTACTGAAATCAACAGGCCAGGCTTACTGAAATCAACAAGCCAAGCTTACTGTGCTCACTGAAATTGCACCTCAGATGCCCTGCCAAGTTCATCCCATCCATGCTGTGCTGACTTCCAGTCTGTTTGCGTTACAGGAGAGAACGAGGATGAGAAGCTGAATGAGGTTGTGCATGAGGCGTGGAGGTACAACAAGGACTGCAAGCTGTTGAGGGACGCACTGCAGAGCCTCAACTGGAATGGTATGGACACGGCTGTAGTACCACTCTGTAACATAAGCAGGGGCCTCCCTACAGCCAAAAATACCTTAAACAGGTTTAAACAACACACATTTTTAGGATTAGAAACTCTGCACCCAGTCCTGGGTTTCCAAACTACTATCAATTAAGTATATTATTTAACCCCTGTTAAACATCTTGTTCCTTATAGTCAACCCACAGATGCAGGCAAGACTTACTGAAGAGTGATCAGTTCAGAACAGTTTTTTAGCAGGGGCTTGATTGTCTTGTTGATTTCAATAGTATACCTAAACATGGGGGTTTCTGAAACCCAGGACCAGTGGAAGTTTCTAACCCTGTGTTTTGTATTAAGTTTTCAAATTATGTGCATGTAATTGTGTTATACAAAGACAATGTATACATAGATTTAACACATGCATGCAAAAAGTTGACTTTTCCTGTGAAGCACTTTGGGATCAATGTTTTGAAAGGCGCTCTAAAAATCTAAATTGCGTTACTTTGTATATTTACCGCTGAAACATTTGAATTCTCGTTGCAGGGCGTGCCTTCTCAGACAAAGTGGATCGCTTGAAACTGGCAGAAATAGTTAAACAAGTCATTGAAGAAAAAACAACCTTGCAGGACTCTCAGTAGCAAGTGCTGTACTTATATTATTTTTTTATTTTTTATGGTTTATGATAACTGTTCTTAAGTAACTGTAAAGAGTCATTTTTATGTAAATTAAGTACAGGACTTAACAATAATGCATTTTTCATGGATTTGCACGCAATTGCTGTGCAGCTGTAGATACAAAAAAAAGACTGGTAATTTTTTTTTAAAATATAGCTGAGTACATTGCAAAAGAAAGCATATAATTTCATTTGCAGAAAAGAAAACTAAATTCTAGACCCTTTGGCATGGATGCTGTATCTTCTTACAGACTCTAGTTGAAGCAGTCTGCCTAGTGCTGCTTTTTTATGTTTAAAAAAGAAAAAAAAGATCTGTTTTTTAAAATGATTATTATTTAAAAGGTTCAGTACTTTGAGAGTATCATTTCCAGCCTTACCCCCTAATAAAAAGGAGAATGGCAGGTTTTGTCCCACCTCCACATTTTGGGTCCTTCGTTCTAAGTTTATTTCTGTGGCGAAGCATAACGAATCACCCGGAACAGTGAAACCCCTGTACTAGGTCCGCCAGCTGGACCGAGTGATGGTCTTAGTAGAGATCTGGTGTTACTAGGGGTCATCTTCTCTCCAAATTCAATGGGCCTGAATGTGATGCTTGTATCAAGCTGTTCAGAAGAGTAAACTGTATTTGATAAGAGAGGCATTAGCAGATGGGTTCAGAATTAAGCGAAAACCATAACTTCAATTTATTTGTTTTCATCACTTCTAAAACACCTGTATTCACTCATATGTTTGTGCTAAAGCAAAACTAAAGCGCTCAACCAATCACTAGGACTTAGAATGCCCGTACCAAGTTCTGTTAGAATTGGATGAGTGGTTCTAAATATATTTCCATAATTTGTAATCTTGTATGAGATTTTTTTACAATGTGTGTACCTGTACCGTTTTTTATATTCTTCTCAATGGAGCAAATACATGTGTGTCTATGTTTTGCATTTTTAACGAGGCAGGGTAGTAGTTATGACACTGCTGGAAAAAAAAAAAACAACAACAGATCTAAGAATGAACTTGGAATGAAGAACTACAAAGTTTGAATGGGTCTTTAAAGAGCTACAAGTTTGACATACTGGCGTGTTGGTCTTGTCTCATGTCATATAGCTGGTGTTAGTTATTCATCATTATGTGGCCACATTTGTTCTCATATATATTCTACTACACCTTTCCTGTGCAGAGAGGGAATGCATTCGGAACTCTCATCAAGTAGCAGGCTGACACAGGAATTCTCTCTCGCTTCCTGCAGATTTGTTTCCAAATCCCTTCAGGGTTAAATTGGAAACAAAGCATTGTGTAAAAAGACCAATACACAAAAGTATGTTAAAAGAAGTGCTTGAAAGCATTTGGACATGCTGCGTTATCTTGAACGGGCCTGTGCCAGGCACCCATACTTAAATGTGAAGTTTTGAAATTGAAATGCAGAATATTTATAGATGAAACAAATATTTCACCCCAGAATCAATGGTACTGTAGTCTAGATTCAGGATTACATGCAAACCCTTAACAGTGAAAATGGTTAGGGTTCAAAGTTTTGTGCAAGCAAACCCCTTTTAGAAAGAACGTCTGTCCGTGGGGGGAAAAAACCAACACACAATTACGAGGAACAGCTTTAACAACAAAAGAAACCCTTTAATTTGCTGTTTCTAATGCTTCTGATGAAGCCACAGTCAGGTGTGGTAATACTGTATGGAATATATTTTCCTTGTCCCAGGAAGTTTTGATTTTGCACACAGGTGTAAGTGCTCCTGTTTCCCACAGGAATGTTAATCACTCTAAACCATACAGTGTAGAATTAGACTTGTCTGTGAAACCCAGCAAAATAGGAGCCTGCTGTTAATACCAGTCTTCTGGGGCTGTTTGAGTTGTATGTTTTTGTTCTTTCTCTTCTGTGTGCTGGTGTTGATGAACTGTGTGAGAAAACCAATCTCTCCACAGTCATCTAGCCTAGCTGTGCAAGGGTTCACCTGTTTCAGTGGCATATTGACTCGGGTCACAGCCATCCATCCTGGGAAGCAGAAACAGATTTAATGAGCAAGTTATTAGCATCAGCGTTGGTGTGAGAATTAAAAACAGACATGCACATCTCAGAGCACCTCATGGTCCATGTCATTCATGCAAGTTAACATTTACAATGCATGTTAGGCCGAATACAGTAACACTTAAATTGCCTCCAGACTTCAAACATGGTTTTGTTTGTGAGAGAATTGGGAGCTGAAAAACAAACAAGCCTAAATGTGTTTTTATGTGTGATGGTTCTGCCTGTAACCAGTTATATTACATTTCCCCCCACTAAGAGTCCTCTCACATCATGTTGATGCAGTAGGGGCTGGTTGGAACAAAGGGCTGGTTGTCACAGTGATTGTGAGTGTAAAGAATCAATTGACCAGGCAAGAGCTAGGGTCAGCATCACTCTTCAGGAGCCTGCCTATTATATTGGCCTGAAGTCAGTCAAAACGGCCTGTTTAAAAGTCACAATAGAGGCCTGTTCTCACCATTAAACTGGAATAGTTCTGCTAATGCATTTCAGCTTGAAAGTGTGGACTCTTATTAAGGGCTAGGTGCTTCAACTCCACTAATCGGGTATCTTTTCAAACATTGGCACCAATCTCGCTTCCTCTTTAAAACTGTCAGGTGCCGAATTCAAAGATGAAATAAAACACACTGCTGCAAAGTAAGGATCTTTAAAATAAGGATGTAAGGGGAACACAATAAGAAAAAAAAAAGTATTTCACTTTCCCTTCAAGAGAGAAACACAATTCCCTTTAAGATTGCAATGCACAATGTAAAAAATAAATAACATTTTTTTTATTTTTCAAATGCCTTAAAGAGTAAGTAGCGATGTTCCTAAAAATATAACGTTCCATGTCCCCACGTGTTGCTACAGCTGTTTAAATAACATACCTGTAATTTTTCTTTTCATTAACATCCTAACAACTTTTTACACTAAAGTCCGTTTCAAAGCTCTTTTTAAAATTGCCGCTCTAGTGCACTGATAGTGTAAGGATTACTGCCCACATTGTCAAACAGGTAACACAGCAATAACGATCCATGATCTGGTACAGAAAAGAAAAACCAGAGCACTTTTTAATTTTTTTTAAATCGCTCTTCCTGCTTTGATTTAGAGGACAGATCTCAAACCCAAAGTGCACTAGAGCAGCCATTTTGAAAAGAGCTTTGAAACAGACTTTAGTGTAAAAAGTTGTTAGGATGTTAATGAAAAGAAAAATTTTACAGGTATGTTATTTAATCAGGTGTAGCAACACGTGGGGACGTAGAACGCTATATTTTTTGGAACCCTACTCTTTAAAGGGGAGGATAATTTGGCTGAATATTTGGATTTCCTGCCCATATGTAAATATTATTAATATTATGTGGTTTACTGTAACCATAATAGCAGCTGAGATGAGAAACCCTTTTGCCCATCAGTGGTGTTACCGAAAGTATCTGGTGCCAGCAATATGAAAAATCAGGCTCATTACCTGTAGTGACTCCCTTTATTTTCTGGCTTGGACATTTCAATGTGGTGATATTAAACTAGTTGTACTATAGTTTGCATTGAACTTTCATTTGGTACATTCAGTAGGACTTTAAGAAGTTATTTTAAGTAGCAGTAATTACACAACTAAAATGTAAATGCTATGTACTCCGATCACACTCGATGTGTATTAACATATCCACTAATTGTAAAACAAAATCCGTCTTTAGTTGACAAACGACAATGGATTAAATTAGTATTTCTAGGAATTTGTGTTATGCATGATTTCTATGTACATATTAATATGCAGCCAGGACTATGTAAATACATCACAGTAGTGATACTCATGTAGTTACAAATGCAGAATCACTAAAGGAAGTGTTTGCTATAGTTTGTCACGTCTCATTTCAAGGATTGTATTTCATGTAGTGAAGACATAACACTGGGAAGTCCCAGGGCTTCATAACAAGATTCTGAACAGTAGGGCTGTGGACAATTTTGTGAATATCAACTTCAAAAGAAAAAGGCTAAATTGTAAAAGCTTATTTAGCTATTTATTTTCAGAAAGGAAAACAGACCTTATTGAAAAATCTGCACTATGGGAAAAGCTGAGTAAAAAGTCTAAGAAAGTCAATATCTTTGTGACTATAGCCTTATAGCATAGTGTTTAACCTTTCTGTTACTTTATATATTCTGGAACTTCATACAGCGAGTGTGCAGAATAGGAAAACATGTATCCAGTCAAAGCATTGTAATATCACATGAAAAGGTATGGCAAACTGAGCTGACTATCGGTTCTCCAATAACCTGGCACAATAGCAACACAAAATATGACCTGTATACAGTACAAAGCATTAGACTGGTTACAATTCTGTTGATTTGTATGATTAGTGTTAATTTGGCAGTCTGTTGTGCTCAATACAAGGTGCAACACGTTGTACTTTAACATAGAAAAAGCTGCTAAACATATATAATCTGTATTGTACTCATTTATATGTGGGAGCATTTCAATACTGTGCAACTTTTACCAGCATCTTCGATACATGCGGCTATCTTCTGCTTTTATTAAGTGATATGAAGTGGGAGGAAATCTCGTGTGGTGCATGAGATTGATACTAACAAGAGGGAGATTGTAACCGCAGTCCCCATTGACTCCCATTATATTCGGGTTGGGATATGTCAATGTGGTGATAACACATGGAGGGTTATGTTAACAGAAGTGATATTAAACTGTAGTTTGGTTAGCCTGCACAAAATTGAATCAAGAAACATCTGTCCAGTCCATTTGAACTTCCCAGCCAGCACTGATGAAGGCACAAGCTGAAACGTTTGCCTGTTTGACTTCTGTTAGTTTCTTGATTTGAACTAGCCTTGATAGCCCTGCTGACGTTGCACCAATGTAGTACAGTTAATGCTTCCAGCTGAGCCGGGTGTTTGAATGAAGAGCAAGACCTCTCTGTGTCTCAGAAACCCCCCTGTCTTCCCTTCTGTGAAAGAGGGGCTGTTCTGAAGGAAATCGCAGTAATAAACATGATCCTCTAGCTTATGTTGGACTCCAGAAAATGATTTTGGGTAGAAATCTCAGATATGAAGTGAACGCCTTTGTTTTGGGTCAGTGGCGGGAACTGTACCTCTTGGAATGAGACGGTGTAAATTCCAGTTGCGGGTTCACAATCTATTTTGGCTCAAAGCAAGTCTCTTTAGCTGTAAACCAACTCTGCCTTCACAGAAAAAAAAGACATTTCAAGTACACTGAAATATACTGGAAGAATTCTTGTTACTATATAATTTTTTAGTATTTAGCCTAAAAGGATTTTTCGTCATCCTTATAAAAATACCTCGCAATAATACTCATCAGCCCCCTTGCACTTCAAGCCTGTTACCTGGCAAGTATCTTGGTGCCTCTTCAGGTTGTGGAATGAACCGCTAGAGCATGTTAGTAACAAAGCATCCATCACTCAAAACACTCAATCCTGAATTCTGAGATCAAACGGGAGGCAATGAAGAAGCCACTGGCTGAAACATTACTGATCTAATGCAGTTACTTTCTTATAAGTGACAAGACCTGGCAGGAGAGTTCCTAAGAGTAATCCATAGGAAAGTCTTATTATTATTATTATTATTATTATTATTATTATTATTTAACATTTAAATGAGTGTGTACTGTATGCTAAAGAGCTTGCATTGATTTTTACATTTTCTCAGTGTCATGACAATGTGTAGTATAGTGATACACTGAACACACTGTATTTTAATATATGTGTGGAAATGAATGAAACATTTGAAATAAATACAGAAGTGAAATATAAATTCACCTAGCGTACCTTATTTTGTGTACATACACCCAGTCTTTGTTTAAACTAACTTCTGAGCAGTGCACTAATTATAAAGGGTTTATTTATTTTTATTTATTTATTTATTTTTACTCCTTTGGTAGTTTTTGAGGATGTGATAAGGGAGATTGAATGACAGATACTGCAAGTCTTAGTTTCAGATTCATAATGTAAGAGCTCTCCACGTTCGTTGGTTGTATTCTCCTAGTTCTATAATGTTAGCACTACTAAGCCTGGTACTTTTGTAGTTTCCACAAGCTTTCTCCATGCTTTATACTATATGTTTACCATAGTTTACCATGTTTTTTTTTTTTTTTTTTTTTTAAGTATACTTTACTGTACCTCTCTGGGCTTTACAATGCTCATCTATGCTTTACCGAGTTTTCACTATGCTTTATTGTACTTTGTTATGCTTTTACTAGGGGAAACTGTCATAAAGGTGGGCACAATGACAAGTCCTTTGTGAGGTATAGTCATACAAAGAACAGCCCGGTGTGTTCCAAGTTTGTCATTAAGGGGATAATGCTTAGAGATTCATACTTTTTAAGGTATTGCAGTTCTATGCATTCTATTCTATTCAATAAGAATCTGTAAGCACCACTTAATTAAATTTAGCAATGAAATCCTGTTAATAAAAAAAGAAGAATATTTAAACTCAGGATTAAAATGTAGTAAATTAGTCATCAGTGTATATAAAAACGATTTTACACAACTGTGTGTTGATTTTATAGATATCTATCTAATATATATATATATATATATATATATAGAGAGAGAGAGAGAGAGAGATACACCAGACATGTAATAGTAGCAATAATAATAATATACAAATTCAGTACCAAGTTATTGTCTGACTATTCAGTGGAGATGTTTTACTTTACTGTGACCACCAGGTGGCAATGTTGGCTTGCAACTATGGCAGGTCTACATTTGGCTGCTGAATTTCAGTTCATGTGATCCGAAATATTTTTTACCATGGAAACCACCCACATGTGCCAACAGAATAGAAACCGTTTGACTGTCACAGGAACTGAGTGTGATAAACAGGGCTGTATGAATCCCATAGAAAAATACAATTTACCAGTTTCCCACTGAAAATATCTAAATTGTTCAATATTAGCCATATTGTACTATTAAGTAGCAGGTACACGTCATAAAGACATTACATTTGTATAACAGAAGCGTAGATGTGATCTTGCAGTGATTTATTCTGGTGTATCTTAATCCTGCACAGATACGCTTCGAGTGCCAGCCCATATAAAAAGGGTGTAATGCTGTCAAAAATGCAAAATGACGACTTTACCAGCTTATTGTGAATGACGTCACCAGAACCTTGATGGTAATAGTGACCTTGCATTTGCTGCCTCCCATCTGCTGTTGGTCTTGGTCGTGTGTTTTTTTCTCTTATTTTAACTGTGTGTGTGTGTGTGTGTGTGCGCTTCAGGGAGTTTGTGTGTTTTTCACTTACAACCACAGCACATGGGACAGAATCTCATAGCAACCATTCAGACCTTGGAAAGCAGTTCAGTTTTAGCTAGCAATAGAGGAGTAAGGAGCAGCGCAATGCAGTCTCAGTAACAGACAATGATGCAGGGAGGAGAAGGGCACTAAACATCCACACTGCAAAAATCATAACTGCCTCCAACAGTAGGGTGTATTCAATGCAGATCAAGACACCCTTGTATTAAAAAGTCATGTTAATAGCTCTTTTTAAATTTCTGTAACTATTTCAAGATGTTTGCAATCACTGCAAATGCTCCCATATTAAGGTATTTGTTCTCTATACCTGCCTTGACCTTGTTATTGAGCTTGTTTGGAGAAGCTGAAGTGACAACATTGAACAGTCATCCTCATTGCATTGAAATCACGTGACAGCGCCTCTTCAGACACGCTTACAGACAGAAAAAGACAAATATATACTGTGTATAAACATGAGAGTAACTCAATAGCAATAGCTACGTCCATCCAGACCAGAGGAAACAGCTCCCTGTGCCAGGGCAGCAAGGTCATTTCAGGGTGGAGAGGAATGATTCACCCATGGTTCTGCTAAACGCACTCACTGCAATCAAATCTGTGGTTTTCAATTTTCTATTAAGCCAACAAAGTCCTCTAAACAAGGAGGCTAAACTATGGAAGAATATAGCAAGTGTTCACTCGAGATCATAATCTGGGGTAAAACTGAACAAGAATGTCAGTTCACTGCCACTTTAAGAGAAAGGGAAACACAGTAGATGCTGCGTCACCTTTAACAGGGCTGATGGTAACGACACATGTCCCTTGAGGGTCTCTGCCAGTCTGTTTTTGTCGCTGGAGTCGTGGGGAGTTCATTGGGTTCTGGGATTATGAGCTCAGTGGGAGAGTTGCTGTTGACTCAGAGAGGTAGCAGTCAGCTGGGTGTGATCAGAGGGGTGAGGTAAACATACACAGAGTAAGACAGTGGCAGGTCAAGTTTAACAGCAGGAGAGTTTGAGTACAGCAGCTAAAAGCTGGAGCTGAGGGTCAAGTCTTTCAAAGGGAAATGGCATACCGGTATATGAAAAAAAAAATATATATATATATATATATACAGCTCTGGAAAAAATTGAGAGACCACTGCAAAATTACCAGTTTCTCTGGTTTTACTATTTCTAGGTATGTGTTTGGGTAAAATGAACATTTTTGTTTTATTCTATAAACTACTGACAACATTTCTCCCAAATTCCAAATACAAATATTGTCATTTAGAGCATTTATTTGCAGAAAATGACAACTGGTCAAAATAACAAAAGATGCAGTGTTGTCAGACCTCGAATAATGCAAAGAAAATAAGTTCATATTCATTTTTAAGCAACACAATACTAATGTTTTAACTTAGGAAGAGTTCAGAAATCAATATTTGGTGGAATAACACTGATTTTCAAGCACAGCTTTCATGCGTCTTGGCATGCTCTCCACCAGTCTTTCACATTGATGTTGGGTGACTTTATGCCACTCCTGGCGCAAAAATTCAAGCAGCTCGGCTTTGTTTGATGGCTTGTGACCATCCATCTTCCTCTTGATCACATTCCAGAGGTTTTCAATGGGGTTCAGGTCAGGAGATTGGGCTGGCCATGACAGGGTCTTGATCTGGTGGTCCTCCATCCACACATTGATTGACCTGGCTGTGTGGCATGGAGCATTGTCCTGCTGGAAAAACCAATCCTAGTTGGGGAACATTGTCAGAGCAGAAGGAAGCAAGTTTTCTTCCAGGACAACCTTGTACTTGGCTTTTAGTTACAGTATAATCGTAAATCTCAAAAAACTACTCACTTCTAAATCTTTTGTAGTCATTTTTGTATTACTTTAGTATAAATACATGTTAATTTGGATTCATATGTTGTTTTTTTATGTGACTTTACGTGAACGAAAAGACACACATTTGCCTGTTTTCCCATTGGAAATAGTGATATTTTGAAATATCACTTTCCTGGTCACAAATGCAAAGTTTGTGGGGAATAATAGCCATTTTCTATACTTTTGAGGCATAAGCAGTTAGGAAATAACACTTACTACCCAGGAACAAAAAAAAAAAAAAAAAAAAAATTGTTACACGGTGTAATCTATTACATGTATGTACATGTCTATTTTTGAAAGCATTCTTACTTTACAGCATTTTTTCACACCTGCCTAAAACTTTTGCACAGTACTGTATATAGCGCCTTTCATGGCAAGCCATCCCAAAGCGCTCTATAAAACAAGCAAAAAATGAAAACATTAATTATAGCAATTCAAATACTAACAATTAAAATAGAAAACGTCTATCTTTCATAAGTTTTGAAAAAACAGTACGTTTTTAATAATGACTTAAATTCCTCGTGCGTCAGAGTTTCTGAGGCAGGGAATTGCAGAGGGAGGGAGTAGAAAAACTCTGACCTCCCAGAGTGACACAGCTGAATAAGAGAACGGTCAGTTACTTAAAACTTGAAGGATGTAGTCTAGGAATATAGGGATGAGGCAATTAAGATATATATGTAGGCCCTATTCCCCGAACAGCCTTACATGCCAAGAGTAAGATCTTAAATGCAATACGAAACTTGACGGGAGACAGTGAAAAATTTCCAAAACGGGTGGAATATGCTCAGTGCTTTTTGTACCAGTCAATATTCATGCAGCTGCATTTTGGACCAGTTGTAACCAATTCACCAGGTGAGAAGGGACTAATCAACTATGATGATCTACCTTCACAACAGTACACCGGAGCAACTAGGGACACATCTTCAGTGAAATTGTTTCCTGTGAAAAAGTCCTGGTTCTGCTTTTAATCTATTTATGGCTGCCCATAAAATGCCTGGCAAACTAACTGACCATTCAGATCTGTCCCAGAGGCATAAATCTGTTTCAAAACAGGAAGGCATGAGATTACAGAGGACTGCTGTTTCTCCTTTTGAAAAAATTGAGTTTTATTTCCCAGCTGGTCAGTCTTCCAGCACAGTGTTGTAAAATGTTTTAAGGCAATGGAAATATTCTAAGCAGGGATGCAGGTCCCCCAGAAACAGGCACACTGCACACTGTGAATGTAGGTCACAGACATTGTGTATGCATTTAACATTTTTTGACCTACATTTTGAGAACCATGTCTTGAAGTGTTGTGAAACTTGATCATTTCTTAACACACATTCTCGAGGAAGTCAGAATCTAGGTTACAGTGACTTGGGCACAATTGAAAATGTGAAGGCTGTACATTGAGGGCAGACAAAGAGGTCACAGTAAGTTAATGATAACAAATTGTCCACTCACTTCATGATGTCTTTTTTTAATGTATTATGTTTTTATGTACAGCTCAGCCTTTAAAAGATTCACAAACTGTAACTCCTCCCCAGTCAGAAGTGACAATGATATGCAGACATGGGGAAGGCATTTGTTTTTACAAGGGGGTTTAAAAATATGTAGTTCCCAAAAAGAGGAACAAATATATTCCTTTATCTCAAAATAAATAAATAAAAACCAAGCACATGAACAGTATTCTCAAATCTTTTCAATCCTGCTGTACAAGAAATACTCAAAAAGCTGACTGCAAAATCCAGGTTAAGAACTACACACAGTCTGACGGTACTCACTAATATTTAGTACATGCATGTAGCACACGCTTCTGTGATTGGGAGGATGGAACTCTATACATTAACGTATATGATCGTATAATTTTGCTGTAAGTACTTGAATTGCATATTGCAAAAACAGAGTAAGACTAGCTGCAATGTAGTTACCCTTTCCAGTTATAATATCAACATATAATAAAACAGCAGCAGCACGAGGTCTATTTTGCATTAAAAAAGACACAAAAATAATGTCAATGCATACAAAGTAATGTACATAAAAACAGATTCCTTCAATAGAACCGACTGTACTGTTCAGAGTATTAGGGAAAGACATCACAGCCCCAATGCAGAATGACTCACCTCCCACGGTTTGATAGTGATAACAATTCAGGACACTGCGGGACAAAGCTCAAGTCCTGTTTCATGCAGAATGGTTGCGAAAGGAAGTATTAGGAAGTGGCACTGCTGCGTTTTCCTGAGGTACAGAATCACCCTTAAACAGGACATTATGTCCACCTTTTCGCACTTATGTGGTTGGAATGATGCTGAAGATTCCAGAATCTACGCATCATCACTGATCGTTGCCGACCCTCACTGGGTAAACATTGCCTAGCCTGTTGTCTGGGAGGAGCCTGTGCTGACGGAGTGGCGAGAGGCGTAGCATTTCTTCTGGGAGCGCAGTAACGGGGTCTGGGTGTCGACGTCCCGGGACGTCTTTTTCTTCATGAAGTGGAACATGTGCTGCGTGAAGCCGTACACGAAGCAGTTCAGGATGCCCTGTGAGGCCGAGGTGAACGCCTGCACAGAACAGAGATTGCACTTGAAACGTTATACAGGACATGCTGGCGGTATTTTTAAAATGAGCACAGATTGCAGTGCTGCCATGGAGGGAAACTATTACCTCAGTATGGAAGTGTTGGAAATGAGTCGGATACAAACTTATTTCAGACTTTTTAAAAAGATCCTGTAGTTCTGCCATAGAAAGAACCTGCAACGATGAATTACTCAAAAGAGGAGGGAGGTTAGAACCCAGTGAGTCGGGGGTCTTACCTGAAGAATGTAGAGGGACACATAGAACTTCTCCTGGCCAGCTGGGTTAAACAGCTTCACTGTCGCAAGAACTACAGCTAAATAAAGACAAGGAACATTCTTCGCTTTAGTGCTCACATACATGAGAAAAGCAATCTTTTTGTAGTTGCTTTAACTGAACTATCTAGGAATCATACTGTAGCTTAAATGATTAGAGGCTATCCTGCAGGATTCATTTTGAAATACTGGCTTTGGGAAACTTTTCACGAAACAGAGTGGGTGACCGCGATCCAGAGGCATGTGAAATGTTGCCTTGGCTCTGGACTCCAGAGTGTTGTGTTTAGTTTTGGAGCTGCTCCAGCTCATGCTCCTGGCTGTGCTTGATGCAGCTCACCTGGCCCCCAGCAGCAGAAGGCAGCGGTGGGGTAGAGGATGACCCTGCGCTCGATCACACTGATGTTCACCCACTGCTGGTCTCCCAGAAACCCACTGGAGTTCACAAAGCGCTTGTACAGCGAGCGAGCTTTCACCAGCAAAACCTGAGTAAGAACAAGCACATTCCCATTTCAAATAGTAACCATCATAATAACAATAACAGCAGGTCGTCAAATCACCATTGGAACCTAACTTGCAACTTCACTGAGAGTGTAGATCTTGCACTCCAGATTTCATTGACATAATATTCCAAACACTTAAACCACAACTATATAAACAGATTAAGTATGTTAATAACATGGTGTTTGTAGAACTAATCCAGCGTAGATGTAATCATGGTAAAAAAAAACTAGCTTGGAAGTAAAAAATCAAACTACTGCAGCATGATCCAGGAAAGAAAGGGTTAATAGCCAAGCCCTGAGAACAATCATAAAGTGTGCTGGGTGTTGCTGTGTGGAGCCACTGGCTGTTCTCTACATATAGCAGCAGCAGCCAGATGTTTAAGAAATGTGGTCAAAGGCCCCTTGACTTTTACAATGCCTCCTGTTCTCCACACGATTGTCGGAACACACTTAAAATTGCGACTGTCATCTTATGAAGCAAAACTAGTCACACTTCAGTTTAAGGACTTATATATACACGTCTTATTAATAGTTTCTCAAGATTATTAACCAGCTTATTACAATATTTCAGTGGCACAGGTGCAAGCTTTATGTATAAAGTAATTATACGGTTATCAAGCAAGGGGGAGCAGATAAAAAGAAACTTGATAAAAACAGATAAAAAGAAAATGATTGGGGGACATTAGCAGGAAATAAAATTTCCCTTAGTTGCATCGCCAAACAAATACCATTTTATTTATAGGGGAGTGACTCATAAAATATATTACTTTAGGCTTACAATAGACTGCAGAGGTTTCCAGCTTATTGGCATTAATTGACACCCTGTGAAAAGGAAGCACTGGCTGTTGTTGGAATAATACAGTTTTCCTAACAATAAAGTTATAAAAGCAGCAGGACCCGCTTCCATCCTCAGGTCAGTGATGATGGGTTGATTATTGCACTTGTGTGGTATGCTCCCAGCATGCATAGCAATGCCAGCATGAGCGAGAGGATGCCCCTGAAGTGAAACCAGCAGCAGATCTAAAAAGCACTGAAGCTCTTCTTACCACGATGCCTGTGAACGTGCAGAAGAAAGTCAGCAGGAAGACACTGATGCCATAGTAATGCATGGCGTGGCAGACCTTGGTGTCATCTTCATTGCAGCCTGTGGCAGGCTCCAGGGTCCCAGTGTGCATCAGAAGACATCTGCACAAGCAGGAAGAAAAGCACAGTGCATTATTAGGACTTAAAGACTGGAGAAGTTGCTTTGACAACTGTTTGTGCCTTTCATTGAATGTGGCAAACTGGCAAACAGAGGTTCAAAGTCAATGTAATAGAATCTCATAACTAATCCTCATGGATGCACTACTATCAAAATCAGAGAAGTGGTTCTCAAGATTCAACCTCAGTTGTGAAAGTGCATATAAAAGGAAATTCCTATGAGGACGTACTTGTAGGGCTGGCTGAAGTTCTGGTAGCACTTTGCAACATTGCCACCCCAGAACACCGGAGCCATGAGGAAAACAGGGATCACACTGCAGGAATGACAAGAGAGAGGGGGGTCTGTAACTGGACTGGGACAGAGAGGGGAGAGAGAGGGGGAAAGGAGAAGGAGGGAGAGGGGATGAGGGAGAGAATAGGAGGAAGAAAACAGGAGTTAGAAGTGGGAGAGAAGGAAGAAAGGGGAATGGAGAATGGAAAACAGACAGCTGTGAAGAGAAAAGGAGAGTGAGAGAGAACAGAAATAAAGACAACTTAAATGTTTATTTTACCCTGATAAAATTGTCACAATCCTGCTGACTCGATATGCATGGTTTGAACCCTGAAACACAACGAAACAAATTATCAGGACAAAAAAAAAAAAAACGAACAGCTGCTTATCAAGTGCAGCCCTGGGACCCTCACCGCTCATTATAGGACAGTGCTCACCACTTGAGAGAAGCCATTCACTGTCCTGTTGTACTTTTTCTTTAAATCCGTGTACAGGAACCAGGTGTAGTTTATAGTGTAGAAGAAGGAAGCCATGTAAAATATCTGGAAAGGAAAAGAAGAATTACTCAGGAGTATGTCAATTTAATATAGTTCGATATGAACTATCACAGACTCCTAGCCTTGCACTTGGGGGTGATCCGTGACACTGTTGATTTTCTACTTATTATTATGACCCATTGTATATTTCTTTTCATTATACAAACGTCCTTTTCTTTTGGAAACATTTGCTTTAATTATTGATCTCTGATGTAATATTCCAACACAGTTGCATAATCGACACAAACAAATTATTCAAATTCAAACTGTATTTACAATCTGCAGTTAATCAGTGGACATCCAGAAGCTTTGATGTCCCCTTTCAGACCCCCCCCCCCCCCCCCCCCCCCCCCCCCCCCGTTTTTGACACGCCCTGATGAAAAATCCTGCTTGACTGCATCATGGCTTTGCTAGGCACACACTCGCACACACTCACACAGACAGGCATTTTGTGTAAACAGAACGAAGAAACAAACAATGCATTGACTGCAGTTCCGCAATAGTGTAGCCACAGTGTGAAACTATCACTGTTTAAACAATCATTATCCTGAAACATACTGTACAGTTCAGTTCCTTATCGCAACTTTTATTAGTTCAATTATGACTTATTAGTGTTATGGATATTTACCTGCAACAATGGGCTGTTATTATAACATGCTTTGTAATAAACACACAATTACATGATGTTATCTATCCACCCACAGTAAAGTGTGGAAGAGTAAACATTGTGCATGTACATTTCTGAAGTTCTGCTTGATATCTGTATGTATGGGCTTGCTAGACAGGAGTCTAGGATTCCAGCTGCATTCTTGGGCAGGTTTACGTACAACACATTCCTTACAGGTGTGTCAAGAACATGAACAAGTCACAGTGATCTACAACCACAGCAAATAATAAGAAAACTGACAAGTGACACGCAAAATACAGCTCTTAGTAACTTCGGTGTTCTGAAGATTAAGGACCAGGCTTTGGGGTCTCCCGTTGGGAAATGATTTAATACCAGTATAGTACATACCTGATATGGTACCATGGTGTTGCAATGGGTTACCAGAAAATATGTACTGGTTCCTACCATTGTGATACAATTGTGGTACCATTCTACACTACTGTAGCTGCTTCCATTGCATTGCTATATCAGTGACACTGCTGCAATACCACTGAGGCTCCTTTGGTAAGGGCTAGCATTAGTGTTCTGTCTTTAAAAAAAACGATAACAATCCCCAAATACCACCAGCATGAAAACACTTTTTTTTTTTATATAGAAGCATAAAGGTATTGAAGTGCAAGGCGCACGTTGCTCTGGTCCTTAAGAGTTCAACAGAAATAGACAGATTGAATCAGAGAGGACGCAGTAGAGAAACAAAGAGAACTTCACACCTAATTACAGTCTCGTTTGCAGTCATCAATACTAATTACTGTCTGTGAAACCCTGAAGGCTGTGTGGGTATGGCAGGAATTGCAATTACAACCTGTTAATGAGGGAACAAAAGAAATTAGAGCTAGACTAACTAAAGGTCAAGGTGTTGAAACAACTCTAAATAAAATATGGAAGAGTCACAACATTTCTCTGGGAACAAAGATCAGACTACTGAAGACTTTAGTATGGCCGGTGGCAACATATGGTTGTGAAAGTTGGACCATCAAGAAGAAAGATAAGAAAAGATTACAGGCTTTCGAAATGAAAGGACTCAGGAAGATTTTAAGAGTCTCTTGGGTTGCCTGAAAAACAAATGAATGGGTTTTGGCCAGAGCGGGCGTACGGAGGGATATACTGGACAACATCAAATGAAGGAAACTGGTCTACTGTGGTCACATTACACGGAAGGAAGGAGACTGCTTGGAGAAACAGATATTACAAGGTACAACACCTGGTTCACGAACACGAGGGAAACCAAGGACAACATGGATGAACAATATTAGAACATGGATAGGCCTTACAACTGAAGAAGCGACGAGGAAAGCCCAAGACAGAGTTCACTGGCGAAGATTTGTACATAATGCGACCAACCCTCGGATCGAGGAAGGTTGAAGACAAGACAAGACAATATGAGGGAACTACAGGAGTCTCCATGCAAAGTGACCTGCCCTATAATTCAAACAGCAATTGAGGAATACTTTCCCTTTCTCTTAATATATATGAGCTGTACCACACGTCAAGTATACTCAACTGCGATTATTTACACAATCTCCACATAGGTGATAAGGAGACTCCTGTTGCTTTTTGTGTTCGTTGAATAAGAAAATAGCTTTTAACTGCTGTCTAATCCCAACAATAAAACCAATGACCACCACAGCATTGCAGACCTATGGAAGAAAACCCATCAAATCTCTTTCCATACAATAAACTAACAGGTACAAATTAACTGAGGTAAAAGAAATACCCACGGTGAGGAGAAACGTGTAGCATATTACTAATAAAGAAAACACAGACAGCAACATTCACAGGAAATATAGGTGAAGTTTTCCACAGCAACACCTAGTGGAGCAGATGGCAATGAACGGCACCAGAACAGTAATGAGCAACTGTGAATGTGACAGTGAGGAATGCAAATGCAACAAATCAAATAACAAATACAGCTAAACCTGTTTACGAAGACTGCTTAAGGGACTGATTAACAGTGAGATTCACAGACAGCTGATTTGACTTGAAAATATTCACTAGCCTAACAATGACAGAATGACCTTGCATGTAAATTCTGACAGAGCTGGAAGAATAGGCTCGGTTTGTCACGCATATCAATACAGTTTGAAACACAAAAAATGTATATTTAAAAAAAAAAAAAAACTGTAACATCCAAACCAAGTCGCAGGTTATGAAACTGTACTGGGTAACCCTCAGAAAGATACTGTGCCCTCAGGACAGTATAAACAGGATGCAATGTGTGTCTGTGTGTTTGTGAGTGAGTGAGCAAGCATGTGGAAACGGCCCGAGATACCATGCCAAGGTCAAGACCAAGGTCAAGTCTGCTTTGTGAATATAAGACACCGCACTTAATCTGGCAAAAAGTGCAGAACAACAAGGGCTTTAAAAAAAGAATATGGGTATGAAAGACAAACATTGGAAATAGCTAAGTCAAAATGCTTACGGTACAAAATCATATTTATAAAAAAAAGAAGCCAAGCTAAACAAATGTTTCAAGAAAAACGATCCTTCTGGTTGGTTCTTTAACTCTGAGAGCTTTTAACAAATCTTTAACTTAAAGATCCAAGATCAGCGTTGGTGCCTGCTTTGATAGCGGTTTCCTTTCCTCAAAGAAATGCTGGTATGGTTTGAAGAATGAAAGAACAAGACGTGCCTTTCCCTGCTCTGGTCTTCACTGCAAACGTGCTCCCAATTCATTCCTGGTGTATTCCACTCTCCTGTCTCTTTTTCTGTTCAACGGTTTGGGCATCTCCTCTCTCTTTTCAATGGAGGAGCCTGTCAGCCTGATCTTTCCGTCTCACCGCTTGCTAGCATGCCGTCACCTCGGTCTGCATGTTGAGGTTGTCAGCTGGCACGTCGTGCTCAGTGGGCACCACAGTGCTGCCAACGCTGCCCCCTTTGCTTGAATAACAGTTTCTTTCTTTCCAAGGTTGGTCAGCATTTCCTGGGATATTCACTGCCGATTGATCTTATTCTTGAGTCAAAGACGTCAGCGCTGACCAGTTGCCTGAATGGTTTATGCCTGTTCTTGATTAAATCTTTTTAAGTTGCCTTTCTCATAATTTTGTGCCTTGGGATGGCTTTGTAAAAAGAAATTCCTAAATCAAAAGTTGTTGTTTTATTATTGTGTAAAAACTAGTACACGCTGACAGACACACACACAATCATTTCTAAATCCAAGCCATATTGTATAACATAATAGTGAAAGTAGAGGGGAATCAAAGCCTTTTGTATTTTAGTTTTATTTCATCAAAGCACTCATTTAGTTGTAGGACATTACTTTTTAACAGCAGGCACACACACACACACACACACACACACACACACACACACACACACACACACACACACACACACACACACACACACACACACACACACACACACACACACACACACACACACACACACCACACACACACACACACACACACACACAACACCGTTGACTGATTGACACGACACACACAATCGCGCATTTACGATTCCAAATCATAGACCATCATAACCATAAAAGTTGGGGCCAATCTAAATACTTTAGCTTCAACTGCATTGCCATTAAACATTGCTGCTAGGCTACTCCAAGCAATCATTAGCCCCAGCGATATAACTGCCTTTTCCATACTTCAGATAATCAAGAACAGCCAGCAATCCATTCTCACAGCGTACAGGACTTCATTTGGTATCATATTTCAGAATGAGGTGCTTCTTAAGGAGAGTGAAACTCAACCTGGGGCTCTTGCTATGACTGGGAGCCTCTCAAAGTCCTGGCAGCTGTCATGTGTTTGTGTTTCCCTGCACAGCTTTGAAATAATTACACAGTATGTAAGTTGATGGAATGCTGAAGTCCAAGTCGAAGAATATTTTTAAGAACTCATTGTAAAAGTACAGAAATGCTGAACCACAAACTAGCCCAAGGCTTATATTGTTCCTAAAACCAGCCTTCTTATGCAACTTTTTTTTTTTTTCCCCAGTGGATGCCCTGTCACACACACAAATATTTTATGTTTATCTTCTGCTTATGTTATCTATCTATCTATCTATCTATCTATATTTACATTTTGAGGTGAAAATATAGAAATCTAAAGGGGTATTTATTTCAGCCCTAATGAACACTTTTTTTAAAAGTAGAAAAACACCTGTTAATTTAAGAAAGAACTAAACACATGGATTTACTGTGGCCATGTTCCCAAAAACTACAATACAGTAAACAAACCCAAACGCAGATAATTGATGCCGGTATTGTGACATAGTCAGTATCCCCTGGAATTCGTGTATCCCCCCCCGGCCCTCGGGTCTCTTCTGAACGCCTCCTTGCTTGCTTTCATTTCACGTGCATGAGCAGCTACGTTCGCTATTCTACACCTGCTGTCTCAGCCTCAAATTCACTACCGTCGAGTTGTATAAAAAACGGCTTTTCCAGTATTAAACATTGCGTTTTACACATATATAATCAAAAAACAGCTAACGTTTAAAGTAAGCATACATGATCAATAATGAATATGCCCTTTAGGCAGTATACCGTTTTTAATGAAGGCTGTTTTATCAATAAATAACATCTTGCCCCACCATAATTGATCATTTTGATACAGCATAGACAAATGTCTCTTTGGAAAAAATACATACAAGTTTGGAGCAATGCAAATTATTTACATCGGTTAAGTATTATAACGACGTCCCAAAGGTATCATTCCTGTATGAAGAACGAATTACCTCCAAGTAATTTCACTTTTTTTTAAATATATATATATATATATATATATATATATATATATATATTATATATATATATATATATATATATATATATATATACTATATCCATCTAATAAACCCCCATGCCATCTACTAACCAATCGAATTCTTAATAAACCAGACACTCAAGGGCAAGGCACGGACGTGACAGAATTTGATTTAAGGGATAACAGCTCTCGGTTGGCAGGTGCTTCCCAGTCTAAGAGTGCACAAATCCCTGATGTATTACCAATGCGATGATTCTATGGGCCAGTCTTTGCTGCAGATTTCCTTCTGCTTCTCAGAAGGAATTAGATGCTTGTGTATCCCTCCAGTTCAATATAAACACCTCGCAGACTCATCATGTCAAATCACGGTCCTGCACTCTGATGGTTATGGAAAGTCTTTCTGGATTTATTATCCTTAATCTAGACTTTTGTTTTGAATCATGGCCACAAACTGATTTTCAGTGTCAGGTGTGCAAACATTTGCCTGCTTAGCTGTCTGCCTCTGGATTAGACAAACACAGATAAGTGGATAGAACCCATCTCTCTAAAGTCAATAACTCTATGCAGTGCTTGCATATTATGACTGCACAGTTATCGTAGTTTTTGTTATTTGGTACTTTTGCTCTAAGGATATCAGCGTCATAGGTAGAACTAAATTCTACTGGGGGTTACTGTAAGTAACTTTACAAAAATATCCAAAGTTTGTAGAAATGTGAGTGAAATTTGGGTCCTCAAACCCACACATGAAAAAAGTCTCCTGATCAGATCAATTCATTGCATTGCTGTATCACTCAATATGCCAACTTTGCAAAGCTTTTGTGCAAGGTAATAGGTTTAAAAACTGGGGGGGCGGGGGATGCACAAATTCCAGGGGATACTGACTATGTCACAACACCGGCTCTCTCTATAATAAGAAGCAGTGCGCAGGTAATTTGGGTCACAGTGGTAATGTACTCTATTAACTAACAGAACGATGTATTTTTTTTTAAACATACTATTGCTTTACATATCTAAACGTTGAACTATGTGTTCAGTGTTTAGATGTGTGTTTTGAGGTAAAGCGTAAAATGATGTGCGTCATTAGGGAATTACTTTGTAATTTCAGGGGTCAGTGGCTGAGTTCTATGGTTCTAGAGTTCTACACTACAACATACAATGTGGCCAAAATAGGTTAATCATGAATGAACCCCATTGTAACTATTTTTTTTAAAGACCCTGCATTTGTGTGGCAAAGTGCCCGCCCCTATGTATATTTATTGTATTATGATTTATTGTTTGGCGGCATGGATGGGGTGAAAAGCCCCATCATAAAAACCTTGTGCAGAAGAGGAGCCTCTCCCGAGTTAATTCACTGATGAATTGTTGCTAATCAGAAGAATGTCGCTCTGTATAAAAAGCCTGCAGTTTTCTGCGCTCTGGTGGAGAGCTAGAGCGAGAGAAGGCGTCTGAAAACAAAACAAAACAAAACAAAATAGACTAGGAAATCGAGGCTCAGTGAAGGCTACTGCCCAGTCCGACTTATATTCCTTAGTGTCTGTGTTGTTTATTTTTGTTCAACTCTTTTATTTTACTGTCTGAAAGTAAAGGCGCCGCAGTGCCTTTTACCCTGTAGCACCTGGTGTCTGTGTTAGTTCCTAAATCTGCCTGACGTCACCACTCAGCCATTCCTGTGACAATTAGGCACAATTCAACACATGAAATGTAACTTACTTGAGATAAATAGCTCACCTATGAGCTATACAAAGCATAAAAGAGCATAATGAAAATCACAAATGGCCAATTAGTTGATCTATTCCTTTTTGTAAAGTCACATCAAAATGCGTGCAGAATGTTGATCAATTCAATCACCCAAACATTTCAATACATCTTCAACCAAATGGCCCTGAGCACAGATTAAGGGTTACGTACATGTCCTATGGATTGCAGGTTGTAGCAGGCGATGTTCTGACTGCCCAGAGGTTCTCTGTACAACACAGCTCCAACCAGCCAGCTGACCCCCAGCAGCAGGTCAGTGAAGCTCAGGTAGAAGAGGGGCCGGATCTGCAGAGGACAAGAGCATTGCTGCTTAGAACACTGCAGCGCCAGGCAGGTATGTCAGAACCTGAAAAACAGCTGCCATCTTTAACACACACTCCACTATATAAGAGTGTAGAACTTTAGGACTGCCCCCACGCCATCTACTGACCAATCGGATTCTTAATAAACCAGACACTCAAGGGCAAGGGACGGACGTGACAGAATTTGATTTAAGGGATAATAGTTCTCGGTTGGCAGGTGCTTCCCAGTCTAAGAGTGCACAAATCCCTGATGTATTACCAATGCGATGATTCTATGGGCCAGTCTTTGCTGCAGATTTCCTTCTGCTTCTCAGAAGGAATTAGACGCTTGTGTATCCCTCCAGTTCAATATAAACACCTCGCAGACTCATCATGTCAAATCACGGTCCTGCACTCTAATGGTTATGGAAAGTCTTTCTGGATTTATTATCCTTAATCTAGACTTTTGTTTTGAATCATGGCCACAAACTGATTTTCAGTGTCAGGTGTGCAAACATTTGCCTGCTTAGCTGTCTGCCTCTGGATTAGACAAACGCAGATAAGTGGCTAGAACCCATCTCTCTAAAGTCAATAACTCTATGCAGTGCTTGCATATTATGACTGCACAGTTATCGTAGTTTTTGTTATTTGGTACTTTTGCTCTAAGGATATCAGCGTCATAGGTAGAATTGAATTCTACTGGGGGTTACTGTAAGTAACTTTACAAAAATATCCAAAGTTTGTAGAAATGTGAGTGAAATTTGGGTCCTCAAACCCACACATGAAAAAAGCCTCCTGATCAGATCAATTCATTGCATTGCTGTATCACTCAATATGCCAACTTTGCAAAGCTTTTGTGCAAGGTAATAGGTTTAAAAACTTTAAATCTTTTACTTGGATGTGCACTCCTGGGTAGCCCTAGTAGTGAAAGTGAGGTTGATATGCACATCCGTTACTCCAGATGCACCCACTGAACTCTGTCTGCAAGGCCTTCCTTTCTTGAATTTGGGGGATGGGAGAACTAGCGTATCATTCAACTGACAGTAGCAGGAGATCAATGAACTCCATCAATCACCCAGTTGGGTGTGCATTTACTTGTGCAGTGTAGGAAACTATGTCTGTGCATGTAAGCCTGCAGGGTCCAAGAATTACAAATGGATTAGCATGCTTTGCATGTCATGTTACACTGGTGGCTGTATTCTGTTATTGTGTTGATTGTCTCAGAGGCTCGCTTTGTTTTAAACTTTGCTGTTTCCATCCCTGTCATCATGATTCCCCCTTTATAAAGAGCGATGCCAGTGAACAGCTCCCAGTGTCATGCGATCGTTCCTCAGTGATCTCCTCGTCAAATTCCTTCTGGAAGATCTGCAGCAAAGCCTTGTTCTCCAGAATGGTGCATAGTCATCCCTTTTGATATTGTTTCTTAGAAGCACCTGCCAACCAAGCATATATCTGCTAATGCTGGGTCAGATATGGGTTTTTCGAATATTTTTTTCAAAATGTACTCTGATCTCAGATCACTTGACCACTGTGAATAAACTGAGCTGACACAGGGAGATGCCGCTTTCATATAGTACAGAGATCATGCTAGGGATGTCTTTTGTATATTAAATAGGAGGGACAGACTCTGCCTCCCCATTTCATCTGTTACATTTTAAAAATTATTTTTAACTTACCTCTGGAGTCTTGATTAAATTCTGGAATGCAGCATAAGTAATGATAGAGCCTGAACCTAAGATACTAAAGAACAGAACAAACAGTTACTTATCATTCCTCACTGTAAGAAGAAATAGCGGGAATTCTATTGTGAAACACAGAACAATTTGGCTGTTGAACTGGACATTTACCTTAAAATAGCCATGATAAACTGGATCCATCGTACAGCATCATAGACCTTAAATAGAGGGAAAACACCTGTTTTATTCACAATGGTTCACCATACAAGCTAACTGCAGCCTCCTAATTGGAAGCTCTGCTTTCTGATGGAACTGTGTCAGATTCCATTAACAGTCTTCCAGTTCAATCCCCCAACTTCTCAGCAGCACTAAAAATGAGGACAATGAAGACACAATACACTTCAAGCATGTTAAGCTGCAAAGCTAGTGCATCTTCCCAGGGAATCTAAAGAGGCTTTGTGCATGTATGTTTGACCTACCTTTTAATTACTATTTTTTGACCAGTCTAGTGCCCAGACCAGGGACATAACACAGGTCATTAAGCATTGTGTTTTTCTGCTTTGAGTCACCATACATTTTCTTATGACACTTTTTCTGTGCTAAATAATTTAATTTTATAAGAACATCAATACTTTCCTTATTTATGAAAAAGGCTCGGTTTTAGACAGGTTTACACAAATAACACGTTTTTTGTTTGTTTGTACTGTAAGCCATCTGATTAAGAAATGAGAATCTGAGATATTGTAGATATTGTAAACAACGTACCTGGTCCGCCATGATAAATGTACATTTAACTCCAGTACTGTTCAACTGAATCTTATTACGGGATCCCGTCCCATTTATTTGTTGTGTTTTTGTTAGTTTTTTTTTTTTTTGGACTTGAAGATTTTTGCCAGGGTTCTCGTGGATACTAAGGGCTCACACTCCAGTCACATGTTCAGTGAAATTGAAATTGAAAAAACAAAAGAAAATCGATTCCGGTTGCCTGGCTTAGTGTTTTGTAACTGCAGAAAAAGCGGACTTTACAATGTGAATGAATTGCATTAGCAATAGCAGGCTCGTGTTTAACATTGCACAAACGGTGTTGTTCTTAAGGAGAATTTAAGCTAAATAATAACTCGTATTTGAATACCTGTTCGAGTTTGTTTGTTGTAGTTGCTGGTACTTGTTCCAAACATTTGTTTATTGCTCTTTTTGTTGTCAAACAGCATTGACTATGTAGGCTATCTATGTATCTATTTATTTATTATTTAGAATTTGGCCAAATGCATACACTTCAAGAACACTTTCAGAGTGGAACACGAACCAGATAAGTGCCCGTGAGCAGTTTCCCGACAGCGTGCATCTGAGTTCTCACCACGGGATAAATTCCAACAGACGCCAGACAAGAGTTGTGCGTGTACGAAGTGTCAGAATACTGCTCTAACAATAAACAGACCTGTCCCGCTTTAAAACTAGGAGAAAGTCTCACCATCTCCACTACTGTCCCAGTATACAAAAGTAATGCAGAAGTTTCTTTGTATTTTTGCACAAACAAACACAGTTTGTGTGAACTGTAAGTTTACTATATATATATATATATATATATATATATATATATATATTATATATATATATATATATATATATATATATATATATATATATAAAATAAAAATTATGGCACGATAATGCATTAATACTGAAACAGCGATGCAGAACAATACGGTGATGTTTGAGTAAACATTTGTACAATAATAAATCTTGTAAAAAAAAAAAAACATGAACTTTGATATTTTTTTGTGTTTTTTAAAAAAAAAAAAAAAAAAAACCTATTAGAAATAAATACGTTAAAACGCACAGATATTAACATATAAAGTATTGTAACGCAATATCAGAACGGTTCTCAACATAACCATATTGTGTGGAGGCTTTATTCGACAGCATACAGCCCTAACATTTCACGCCATTCTAGGGGCTGCAGCTTAGTAACCAAGAACCCAATGTAGTCCACGACGCGCCACAAGAGACTTGTTTTGCATAAACTACCACAAGAGATTATTCAAAGCACTAAATACTTCACATGCGTCCCCAACAGCATTGCTGCAAAGTTAGTACTGTACATCATAGTTAATCCACTAAACAGGATCAAATAAACAATACCAAATATTCAAATATATATATATATATATATATATATATATATATATATATATATATATATATATATATATATATATATAGTAGAAATAGTTAACGACTGAAAGTATATGTCATTATTAATAAATAGATAACTCACCGCAGTCCAGTCGTGTTCCAAGCCTGTTAAATTTGAAATCAGAGTATGGTGCCCTTCGTTAAAGCGTGGAAAACGTTGCATTGTTGCAAGTTTATTTATTGTGTTCCAATGTACAAAAACTATCACCGCATTGTGTTAACTTAAAAACGTATAACTCCTAATGTTGTACCTATTGTTCCGCCACAGTAGATTTGTTTTTCAACCAGTCTGAATGTCGAGTACAGAATGAAGAACTTGTTCATAATATATTGCATTTATAATCCCCTCTTTGTTTTAGCGTTAATGCGGGTACCTGTTTAAAGAGTGGTGTGGTTCTTATTGTACCGGCGAGAAGCACGTTGCAGTTGAGCTGCAGCAGTGTAATTCTCTTTATATATTCTGGGTCTTTCTCCTCTGACACGTCTAGGTATAGATCACGTGAATTTGTAGACCATAAAAAACCCGCCCCGAACTTTACACCAATAACACTGACAAAGCAAATACTTTACTGCCTGTTAGATGTCAGATGAAATGCTGTACTGTCCTGTGCAGCAAGGCTTTTGTTAGGGGGAGGAAGCTGGCTGTGTTTTTGTGTGATATAGTTACAAGTTGAATAGGCTCATATAATTGTGCGTATCAACGCACCACACAGAAAGAAAACAGACTGCATGTATTGTGTTTCTTATTCTTCTAGTATCTGACTTTTTGTTTGACCTAAATTAACAACTTCCCTTTATTTTGAATGTATTCATTAAAGCAACGTTTTCAACTCCTCGGTGGAAACACATTTCACTATGAAAGGGAATTAGGCTACATTTTACAAATTTGGAAATTCTGTTTGATTGAGGGGGGGTGCTTGTAAAAAAATAAAATCTCTTACTTTTGCTGCAAGATATTTAAACAATTCGAACGATACATGTTATGCCCCTTCGGTCACTTTTTTAAAAATTTTTAAAACAGTTTGGGTGAACTCTTTGGAGTTCGAGAAATTGCCCTAACAAACCAAAACAAACGGCATATGCATTAAAAATAGATAAGACACTTGCATGTGGCACGCACTCGAGGACTTAAAGCCAGGGATATTCACAAAAACGTTATTATTCATGAAACTCTTATCAAGCTTTTATCTTTATTCAGAAAAACATTCTTTAAAGAACTCACGGGGTAAAGCTGTCTTGATAGTGCCTTAAACTACAAGAATGTTGATGATTAAGAGTCAACGGAACAGACAAACTGCAAAAGAGATGTGTGATATAAGCGCAGTCACAGCTAGCCATCAACAGCGGGATACAAGCAATATAATACAACAAAGAGGAAAGGGCTGGTTTTATGGTCACATTACATCTGCGCACCAAACGGATAGTGTACGGTAAATCATTGTTCAAACCTGATTACACTCAACAGTGCTACATTTACAAATACTAAAACATCCTAGATAAATTCAATGGTTAGAAGGGATTTGAGTCATTGAATTTGTCTTTCAACGGCAATATCCATATATTTATACAATTTATTCCAAATAGAAAATTAATACAAATGGTTAGAAATGTTTATATGACACGACTTAAAGGTATGTCCTTCTTTACCCAATGTTCTTCTATACAACTCGTCATAGCATACAAGTCTGGAGTATATTTCAACACTGTTCTATAACAGTTCTAGCAACCTGAAGTCGTGTTTGTTTTTGAAAAAAAAAAAAAAAAAAAAAAAAAAACAAACAACAAAAAACATTAACTGGACCCAGCAATATTCAAAGCTGGAGAACTATTGGAATTAATTGGGGTTGTCAATACTTATGTGCATGCACTGTGTTTAGTGGCAACGTGTTTTTTGTTTTGTTTTGTTTTTGCATGTAAAAAACATCTGGCATTTCAAATATGTGTATCTTGCCAGATGTTACCGATTGTTTAAAACGCGTCTCTCTTATTTTCTCTAATGAACCGCAGCTGGCAGCCCAAGCAATTACCCCCTGTCTAAATCCACTCTCCCTTGGACACCCACTACAAACAGTCTACAGAGCGGAGGTCTCTGTCAGCGGACACCTTGCTGTTATGTGCATGTTGCTCTGTGTCACCGTTTTACTTCTCCTTGTTGCTATACGTGATTCAGCAGTTTGTTGCTTACATAAAAAATTACATAATAAAATACGGGTGGGGATATAAAATTGTAAGCGATAAATTGCAGCGAACGGTTTTTTTTTTTTTTTTTTTCATTAACAGCAAGACTTCCCACACGAAACATACAGTATATATTTCTATAAAAAGCGGTAGCTTAACGGTAATTAAAAAACTAAAAAAACTTTCCTTATTTCAGAACTCAGTACAAACCTTCCCTTTTGAGAGAGTAGACTTCAATAATAAAAGTCAAGAACAGACAGAAAATTAGTTTTTGTTGTTGCAGAATTATTTAATTGTATAATACATCTATTTAACATACTTTTTCTTTTTAAACCCCAATATTACATACAGTATTACAATATTTTTTTTTTTCCTGTACAGTATATATTTTAGTGTGTTCCAATTAAAATGTATTTAAGTACTCAATATTTTAAACTGCCTTTGTATAAACCAACTGATGCTCCCCAACGCTCTATAGTCAGTAGGACGTTTATTAAAGCATGCTGAAGAATCACTGACAAACACTAAACTAAACCTGGCATCCTCATGGTTTAGTGGTTAGCAAGATCATTCAAGGTACAAATGTACCTGTAAGACCCAAGATTGGGGACGGCAGTTCATCCCTAAAGCTGTTTTTCTTTTGTAATTATTTTTGCTTTGCTTAGATTTTTCACTATCTTCTGGTTTACAGCCTCTGGCAGAAGGTGTTAGGTGTGATTTGTGCATGGAGCAAAAACATTGGTAAACAGGGTGAGGGCCAATGTCCCTCTTTTTAAAAGCATTTAGCTGTACAGTATTTTGCATTGTTTGGCTATGCATCAAAGTGACAGGGTTAGAAACTCAGGACCAGGAGTTTGAGCAATTCCGCCCTTGCGAGATGTCATGTTTGGATACTATAAGTGCTACCAGTTCAGAGCAGATTTTGAGTAAACACTGATGTGTGAGTTTCTAACCCTGCATATAGTTTGTGCAAATGCAGTACCAGACTGTAGTGTAATGTACTATCGATGACTACAAACATTATTTCAACAGTAAGGCTGTTTTTTATTTCATCAAAACCTGTTTCATTTATTGACCCATGATGTAGGAAAAAGGATATTCGCTGCATTATGCAGTGTAAAAGGCACATAGCTGTTAATTTCTTTCTGTTTAAACCCTGCATCACACCTGGGGTATAACAGTGCCGGTATAACAAGCTGGTCCTTCCTTTTTCTGTGGTGTAAAGATCATTGTTTTTTCACCTGGTTTCTCTTCCTTGACTTTAATCCAAACAAATGCAACTTAAGAGGCTTTCAAATATATCACCCTCCGGTTTCACAAGAATAAATAAGGACAGAAACTCACACAAGCCTGGCAGCCAGTCCTGGGTTTCAGAGCTGCCCTCGACTATATTATTTAAATGCCCATGAGCCAGGAGTTTGAGCAACCAGGAAACTGTTAAAAGCATTGTTACATCCTATAAGTGAAAGCTGTTAATTATTTTCTTCTTACTAGCTGGTTACATTACTATCTTCCTTTTTTGTTTTCTGTGGAAATATATTTTGTAAACTAAATTTATATATTTTAAGGACACTGTTCTGGGCTGTTGATGGCATCTTTAAAAGCAATCTAGAACACCAACCTAGGAATATTTATGCTTATTTTATTTATTTTTTTAATTATAATTGCATCTATATTGAATGGACGGGTTATCATTTAAGAACCAGATAACAGACCACTAGTAAACAACAATTCTAGACTGTAAATCCTAAATAAGGAAATCCCTCTTTTTTTTGAACTGGGGAATTCCTCCCATGAGTTTCTTCTGGCTCCAGACTGTATAGTTCACTCTTCAATGCTTCGCTGAAACAGGAAGCAGGTTGCAAGTTAGTGATTAGTCTGAATGTTCTGTTGCAATAATACATTATTATTATTATTATTATTATTATTAACAAAATCTGTGGAAATCATTTGTTTTTATAGTACGCTCAGTATATAGGCAAAGCTCCCAGAGTGCTGAGGGGTTGAGTTTCTGATATCCTGGCACAGGCTTCACCCTGAACCTGTTGTACTGAAGCCCAGGGCTCCTCACACTTCACATCCTGGGACTAATCTCTGATCATGCAAACACTCCCAGACTGCAATACACATGTGCAGCTTCAAAAGAAGGATCACTCAAGCACAAGCCTCGTCACACAGACATATCTAGATTGATGTTCCTCTGTGGAGACAACGTTGACAAACTTTAATTTATAGTGTGCTATTCTTAACTACAGACCATAGATACTCCACATGGGATCTTTCAAATGCTGTCCCCAAAAGCATAGAAGAACATTCCCCATACGATCAATGACTGAGTTACCAGCAGCAGCCTTTAAATTGAGAATTAACACATAAACAGAACTAAGGCAACGTATCAGAACCGTTTTGCTACACAAAGCAAAGGCACGTTCAACAATTACAGGCAAGAACTGTATTCTGTGGCTTTACCTGGCTGATTAAAATATGACAAGCAGAGCTGAAATATACCCTGAATGTATTGAATTATACTTTACAAATACAGTAAGATCTATAGTTCAATCAGATATTACACATTTCACTTCCAAAAATGGCCAATACTTTAGATTAATACATTTTGATATTCCATGTATCCTCCAGGAATCCCAGCAAGTATTAGTGACGCAGTGTCGGGGTCACGCTTGACCAGAACTCAATCAATTGCTCAGCATTAGTGGCACTGAGATTAAGCTTTAAACCCAGGTCCTCTGATCTACTTCGTGGACATTATAGTTCCAGTGCATCGTTAATTGTTCTTCAGATTATTGCTGAAGTTTTAAATTGCAGTTCACTAATAGGATTTGACTCCTAACAGGCAGTGTGGGATCGGGATTAAGGGTCACGCTTGCTCAGGCAGTGTCCGGTAGACAATAGGAAAAGCCGTCCTTTTGTCCTTTTGTAAACACACATATTTTGTGTTCTTAAAAGTATTCAAACGAATTGCTTGAGTAGAAGTACTGTTACCGTTTTTTTTAATAAAACCGCATTGCTCATGGAATACTGAGGTAAACGCTTTGAAACAAAAACTAATTCTTCATAAAATCATGATAAAACTATTAGGAAAAAAAGTAATTACACTTTGTTTAACGCATCCACATTCTAATAGCATTTGAGCCCTCAATAGCCTTCTCGCCTTAGGCGAGGGCATTACCACACGATTAAGCCGGCTCCTTTGGGCTCAAATGTTTCATTTAAATTTCAAATCTGGAATTTAAATTTTAGTCAAAACCTTTATCCATAAATAAAACACAGTTCATGAAATAATTCTAGGATCAAATGTTAATAATGTGAAATCCTGTTAAGAAGCTGCTTGTAGATTCCTGCTAATCTTCTAAATCACAAATGCATCCTCCGCAGCTAAACGTTGTTTGTTGATTGGTTATTTTAAAAATCAAAACGATCTCTGGTTGGACATTAACATGTCATGTCATCGTCAAACAACCAGACACCGCGCATCCTGTACCCAATCAGATTCCTGGCCAGCGCAAGCGTCAGTGTGCTGAAAGAACGAGTAAACGAGATGCTTCTGGGAAATGTAGTAGAGTAAAAAGTACAAGCATTTCTAAACAAACGCGCTTCAGTATCCCAAAAACAAATACTTAAGTAGTGTAACTACGTGTTTTTACTTCGTTACTTTCCACCCCTGGTCAGAGCTCATGGTTGTCTGCTGGGCATTGGTTGAGGAGCTGGTTAAGCTGGTGCAGTATAACAAATAGATCAATTAAAAAAAGGCTTTTCTAAAATCAGTAATCTAGTAAGACTATTTTTCACTTCCCTTCTCAGGAATTTCCATCAGCACAGCTGTGATGAGCAGAAACAACCTCAAACATGTTTTTAAATAGGAGCAGGAAGTGTCTCTGGTGGTCTGATCATGAAATGATTTTTGTTTGTATCTATTAATTCCCAGCAGCAAAATCTAAATTAATTGCTAATAATATGTCATTCACAGAACAACAAACACTTTTATGTATGTGTTGAATATTTGCAAAGTTAATTTTCTGGACAGGCTGGATGGGCCATAAACTTCAACTCGCCCAACAAGTACTTAGAAAAGAAAGAAATCTAATCAATTCCAGGTTTTCTAACAAAATTTATTTAGAGCCGATGACAATGTTAAAAAGATTGTCAGCCATTTTAAAATACAAGTTTCATCGGACAATGGTGGTCAGAAATCTGAATTTTTTTAAATATGTTTTTCTGTATATTAAATTAATGGTTTTACCAAGACAGGACTAAAATATTTTATTTCTGGAGCTTTTTATTATCATCATGTCATCAATGGACGAATGCAGCAGTTCAAACATAAACCCTCCCCCCCAAAAACTCTCAGACACACACCAGACTATTGCTAGAACTAAATTTCATTTTATACTGCAGGGCATAACACTATAAAAACATGGAGGACCACGTCAACACAATAAATAAAGCCCTCTTGCAAGCCACTTGTGCTGAAATGAAAAAGTAAAACTCAAGTTTTAAAATAGAATCTGAAAACATAATATGATGTTTTAAAACAGTAAAACTTCTTGGTCTAAACCAGTGATTATCAATCCCGGTCCTCGACTACCCATGTCTTCTGGTTTTCATTCAAATTGCTCTTAGTTACTTAACTAAGCCCTTATTTGAAATAATATTTAGCTTAATTAGGCCTTTTTAATTGTTCTCAGCTCCTAAAAAGTTGCAGATTTCAAGTTATTTATCACCTTTTATAGCTGACATCTCCAACTGCTTAAGAGCTGAAAACAATTCCAATTAAGCTAATTATTAGTGCTGGGTGCTTAGGACCTGAGTTGAAAACCACTGGTCTAGACCATGATCCTGGCAAACAGGCCACAGGACACGCAAGGCAGCAGACCCACTGCCATCTCCAGGTTGACTTACGGGCCTAGTTTGCAATCCTCATGGTAACCAGAAGCCCTTGTGACCTGCGTGACTTCTGAAGGAGCGGTTAGATTTCAGTCACTGACTTTTTTGTTTAAATAAGAAAGTGTGAACTGTAATTTTAGTTGGCTGTGGAATAGAGGTTATCTACCTGTGGCTCCTGATTATTTTGCCTGTCGCTATTTGTCCAAGACCTCTTTCAGGTCTGCCATATTTAAAGAGTACGTTGATATGACAAAGAGAAGGAGATTACCATGGCTAAACACAGCCTCACACATGTATTTCATTAGTTGCCTTGTTCAGGCCCCTTGTTTGGAAAACTGGTCACTTATTTATTAAAATCCTCCCAGTTTGGGCAATTCTGTGACAGGCACCGTTATTGCACTGTGTACATTTTCAGTTACAGGATAAATGTAGAGTCAGAAAAGAAACAAAAACGTTACAGAACCTGGATCTGTTTCTCAGAGTTTAAACAAACTATGAAAGGCCGCCAGCTGATTTCGTGTATTTTGATCCTTCCAATTTGAAGACCCTTTTTTGGTGCTCTAACAGTTCATGCCCTGCAGTGCGGGGTCGTGTGGTGCGTAGCTTTGTTTTAAAAAATGCAAACTTGTATGTTATTGCTGGCCCAGCTTAAGTTTTCTGCAAGCTCCTACAAATTAAAAAAAAAGACATTCTGAGCTCCAGAGTAACAATTCACTCTTTTCATTAAGAGTCAATAAATTAAACACCTTTCAATGGATGAAGGCTCTTCTCGTCTCTTTTGCTATTCACCCTACATACATGGCTATACAAAAGCTTCTAACTGTACTTCCCCACCCCCAGTGATATCGAAGATCCGTGGAGACAGGGTTGTATACAACGTGTTGGTATATGCTCATGAATATGTATTGAAAAAAAAAGTGAAGTGTCCCAGTCCAGGAGCTTTTTCTGTTTTGTTTCCTGTGGACTTTATGTACAATAATTTATTTGGAGTAGTTATTCTAAAAACGTTTTTAAGATTACAAGTCCTTCATGCGTTCAAGGAGGAAGTTCGGGATTTCGCAGGTGGACAGACTGGCACTGACGATAGCTCAGATCAACTTGCTGGAGCCAATCAGATCTTCAGGCTTTTCAGGGTGTCCAGTCTCTTCTTGAGGAGCTCGCCAACTTCCTGCAGGGAACGCTGGTAGCTGCTTTGAACCTTCCCTCTGACGGCCTTTGTAAACTTCCTCTCAGCCTGGAAAAACAAGGGATGATGGGAAGAGGCTGTAAGCATCACATTACGGGTCTTATCTTCAGTAATCTTTAGGGCCTTTAAATCATGGCCTTGTCTATTAAATAGATTCATCAGATCAGTTGAATGATGGATTCCAACATAGACAATGTGACACAATCCCACATGATCAGAATTGCATGTACAGTCAAAAACCAAAACAATCAGCCAAACTAAGCCCTAGAAAACTGGGACAAACACAGCTGTTCCAGTAAATGCATTATTAACCCTTCATTTTTTATAAAAAATTATTGACAATACATTTATTGTTTGTATAACTCTTAATACCCGAATAATCCCCAGGATCTACTGTAAATAATCATGTCTAGTAGCAGACGTGTAGTCGAGTCCTCGAAACCGAGTCTATCATTCGAGTCCTTGAATCAAACTCAAATCAATTTTCATTCAACTAGTGGTAGTAGTGGGGGAACAGTTTACCTAACGAACGTTGTCTGATATCCCTCAGGAAAAATGCACATTTAAAATAAATAAATAAAATACAAAAAAAAAGACTGATTATTTATTTCTAGCAAGATAAATCTATTTGAATGCCTTTTTCAACTTCTCTGTCACTATCTTCTGTTCTTTTGGGATTGGAATACTGTTTGAATATATACTGTTTGAAGTTTATAGATAAGCTTTAAGTTCAGGTTGTGGATGTTGTTTTTCACTTTGATAGAAGCCGTGGTCTGGACTATAGAGCCGGTGTAGTGTTAGAAAGTGATACATCGTCAGAATGTGGTAGGCACACCACAACCAGAATTGTGTAATGTCAGAAAGTGGTACATTGACAGATTGCAAATGGTACGTCATCAGATTTTGGTATATGCGCAATCAACTGCATATGAAATATTCACATACTATTTTTTTTAAACTGTGGAAAAATCTGAATTACATTAAAAACAATGTGAAAGACTGGAAAATATGATACATTCAATTAAGAAATGATGTAAAGGACCAAAAACAGTACAAAGTACCAGTTTTGAATGGGCTCTTCCCTGCTTTCTTAGAGGAAGTTGTTTAGGCATGTGCAAGCAAGCGCAGTGTGCTGAGTACGACTAACACGTACCTGAAAATAACACTACACTGGTAAGAAATTAAAGTTACTTTCACCACTGACTATAATAGCTGCTTTGACTTCAACTCCAGTAAAATCTACCAACTTGATTTAGACATTGGAACAGTATGTATGTATTTATGTGTGTAATATATATCACACACACACCGTTTCTAAATAGCAAAGTTTGTATTAGTTGTATTTGCTTTGCAAAACAGAAATGTTATGTTTCACTTTCATTGCATTTGCACTTTTATTAAGTCTGTAATACAATGACGCATTTATGAGATTGTGCTTCAGTTCATAGATAGTGTCTGTTTTATTTTTCATCTTTTACACAAAAACAAATAACATTTTATTTTTCCGTATATTTCCCGTTTGTGCAGGTTCATAATGGAATAAAAAGAGGAAGTTCACACTGACAGATTTCTAGGTTGACGCTGCACAGCGTATTGTTAATGTGTTTCTCTCTCATCCATAATAAATAATTTTTATTTTGGTAAACGAAGTGGTGTTAAGTTATTCTGTCATTCTTTTTTTGCTATCAATCAGTCCTTCTGTTATATCAGCCTGATATCTGGTGGACAATTTTCGATTTGAGACTTTAGTGCTAGTTTTACACTGCATTTGCTGAGTGAATTTATTGACGTTGCTGCAAACAGTGATGGCGTGTGCTGGTAACGAGCGCGAAACAAAGCATAGAATACATAATCACACAGCAACTTCCTGACATGAATACAAGAATATCTAAAGTACGATTATAAAACTTGCATGATTATTTTATTTTCATTCATTTTTGTTTTCAGTAAACTCAAAAGTATAAAGGTCACCAATGTTCGATTGTTTTCAGTGCAAATAAATAATATTCCAGAGATTCAGGGAGCTCAGCAAAATCAAATTACATATTTTTCAAGAATGCAGTTTTAGAAACGTATTTCTGCAGTGCTTAAAGAACAAGGCTTAAAATCGTGAAAAGAAATGCTCGTTAAAAGCCAAATAATTACACACTTCACCGTGGTGGCATTATTTATTCCTTATAAAACTTCATGCAAAAGAAAAAATAAATTTAAAATTGCAGTTGGATTTATGTGGGGGTGGGTTTAGCTACAACCTAACTTGCTTCCAATTTCTTACTTTTATTGGCTGCAGAGACAAGAGGGCTAACCAGTGACTGGATAATGTTTTGTTGGATGGGTTTTTATTGCTCACAGTTTCCTTGTAACTATAATATAAAATAAAGAGAGGACTAGTCATTAATATCTCTGAGTCACACAGTCTGAACGTTTGAGTCCGAGTCACACAAGGTCGAGTCCGAGTCTTTTGCGGCCGTGACTTGAGTCACGAAAAATGCAACTCGAGTCCAAGTTCCGGATTTGAGTCCCACAAGTCTGTCTAGTAGCACAGTAAAACAATTCTAGTATTAATACAACTACAGGGAGGGAATTTGCACTTGTATGAAGGAAGTGTCTTGACAAAAGCTGCCAGGCACCTTCATAGCAATTCTTTAGGAGTCGTCCCAGCTTATCTGAACAGTAGCACCCTAACAGGATAAATCACATTCTATAAATGAGATACAGGACAGAAGTACGTATTGCCCCCCCTATCTGCATATACTGTTGGAGACAGAATCAAGACACAGTGCAAAATGTTTAAAACTGAAACACCAACATCATTAAATACAGGGAAGCAATTGTACGAAATGGCAGGGTGCATTCCTTTCTTGGGTCATCCCACATAAATGCCACTCCCCCCTCAGTTGTAATCTCCTGTTCCTCCAATCACACACGCCCATTGTAGTTCTCTTGCTCTGCCCCTCCTACAATGCACTGGACTTTCCTGACCTATGCACCACCTTACTGGATCCTCAGCTATTGCATTACTAATGTGTTGTTGTAGATTTAACTTCTTGTAACCCTATCTTGTTACATCCTAGTTCTTATTGTATTTTAGTAGTATTATTTACACTTACTGTAAACTATACTGTATTTATAAGATGAATCTTGCATTGTAACCCTGTACTGCCCTGCAATACCTTTAAATCACCTTGTATTAACCCTTTGCGGTCCTATGCCGGACCAGGTCCGACATTACAATTTTCCCTTTACAGTCTGATGTCGGATCCTGTCCGACATCATCAAAAAGATGTAAAGCACAGGTCTCTAGTTGTTTTTTTCTCTCCGGAAAAAGCAGAGAAAAACCTTTCAATAACCAATTGAAACCGAAAACAAAAAAGAAAAAAAACAGGTGTATCTGAGATATACCCTGCACCACAGAGATAACACGGTCACATAACAAAAGTCTGTTTCCGCATCCAGCGTTCAAAGAATACTCGAAGACATTTGCAGAGCTTTTTGAGATGTTATAGTAATAAAATAATGACTTGGATTGTATTACTGAGGAGTTTGGTGATAAAACGTCTATAAAGAGGTATGTAAAAAATACAGCGAACAAGGGGTGGGGTTTGGCTGGAGATGCAGTACTGAGTGTCCTTTTGCGATTCAGTGCCTTTTAAACCTGTTTTACTCTGAAAAAATATATATTTTAAACAGTGCATGTAAAATAAACAGCGCGTGTGAAAATAAATTGGACCCGACTCTCCAGACAAGCGCTGAATAAATGGACTGCAAAGGGTTAAGACATGTGATAGCAGTCTAATTCTGAGACAACCCCATCTCTACCTTACTTAAAGAACACTTCCAATGAAGCACAATCTCTTCAGGTTTGTGCATCTGAACAGTTCAAAGGCTTCCTTTGATATCCCAAACAAGTCGACGTTTTATAACAGGGTTTTTGCATGTAGGTTTTTTAAAACACCTGTTGATATAATGGTCGTTACTGCCAAAGGAAGGGTGAAAAGGTCACATTCTGGATATATCAGGGCAGTAAGTGGCAATGTGTTTCTGCTAAGAGAGAAGTGATCCAGCCCTCTTCTTCACTCACACTCTGCATGTACAAGAGATACATTAGGACTGCAGCCTAGCTTTACCAAGCTACAGCTTTCAGTTGATGATTGGGTTAAAACGCTATCGAAGCAATGTAGAACTGGTTTGGGCTGTTTGTACAGAACGCTTCCCATAATCCTTTACATATAAACACCACCACATACTGGAGAATGGCTTACCAGAACTACTTATTTTACAGTCACAAATCACAAATGGCTACGAGTTTAAGATGTGGACCAACATATTATTCAATGTTGATATTCACTTGAGCTTTAAAACATTTACTATACCCTATCAATCCTTCACAAAAAAACTAAAACACAGATGGCTGTCAAGTCATTAAGTAAAGAAAAATGTTGTGTTAGTTACCACTCAACCAAATGTTTAACAGAGGTCAATATGAAAATCCACATTAACAACACTTTTTCAAAGACATTATATTTGGTGCGAGAGAGAACAGAGAGCAATGTGCGTGTGTAATACAATACCTCTTTTACACACAGAACAAGTTGTGTTAATAGCATAAATATCTGCATAGATACCAAATTAGAGGTTGTAGTATCAGAAAGCAGACATGAACACCATCTACAGTATACTGCAGCTTTCAACAGCAATAAGAGTCTTAAAATATTTGTGCTAACCCAGGGTTCTCTCCAGTCAGGCGGCAGAACATTATAGCCAGGAGCACTTTCAAATGGAAAAATAAACTTGCCTTACCTTAAATATATAACACGACAAAGAATTTGAATAATGTGTTGTCTTTCGCTGACTATGTCTGGCTGCTTCATTTTAAAAACAGTACTCATACATGTTTGGTCACCATCATAACTGTTGCATAAAACCGCAGTGTAATAATCCAGCACCTCTGCACTTAAGCATATGTCAGAGGACAATTGTTCATCCATTGTCACTATTTTTGCTTTGGAAATAATTGCTTATTTTTAATGATTTTTATCATTTTAGCCTCTTGACATGCTTAACACACAAAACCCACCCCTTCAACTCTCTGACTGGTGAAATGTGTCAAAACATAACACAGCTGTCATGTGGTTCCAAGATTTTTTTCACCCAGCAATGCGCAACTGATCTAGTCTGCTAGAAACGCAATCAGTTCTTATTGTTAAAGGCACAGTAGCATCAGCGAGAAGGGCAAATCTGTTTTTTTCAGCCGGGCCACGACAGCCACTTTGCCGGAAGGCCCACCCAGCTGAAAAGGGGAGAACCCTGTAACCTCATCAAGTTTTCCATCTATATCTAAACATGAAAGTACGACATGTTCGTTAGTACCGATTAATGAATGGAGGTCAACAAACCTGGCTAATTACGCCATTATGTCAATGCACATCTCCATCAAAACCAGAAGAGTGCTTCCCCTTCAACAGATCACTCAGTCAAATTGCATTAGTCAGTGTCTCTGCTTATTATGTTGGATTCCATCTGCACAATCAAGGGAAACTTTCACAGCCAATTAGAAAAAAGCCACAGAGAAGATGGCCTCATCAGTTATGATAGTACATTTACATTTAGACATGAATATTAACAACAGCCATCAGTCAAGAAAGAAGTGCTGACAAAAGGCTGTGTGTGTGGGATTAGGGTTATAGTTCTATACAGTAATAAAAAAATAAACAAAAGCCCTGTTTAATCTGCTTTCATGAGTTGGATGCCTTCTGTTAAACACCCAGAGCCTTGAAATCTAGAGCAGGGGTCTCAAACTCCTGTCTGATGGCCAACCAAGACCCTAACTTACATAGGACCCCAGCCCTAGCAGTCATACATCACATACATGTTACCTTAAACAAAGTTACAAGGGAAAGAGCAAGAGGCAGTGTTGTGCGTTCCAGATTCTGTGCCGTATCGATGAGATGAGGATAAAAGCCGTGTGCCCATAGTGGTTAAGACTCGCTTGCATAGATGCTCTTTTGCACAGTGGTTGTGATCAATTTACATAAAAAACCCAGGCTAGGGGGCCCTGATGTTTTTGGCTTATAAAAAGGCAAGCCGCCTTCCTAAACCTGTGAAGACACTTTCAATCCAAGAAGGTGCTGCAGTATGAACTATTAGGAGGATCTTACCTCAGACAGTGCGCTGTCCTCCAGAGACAGGCTTTCAAGCTTCAGTGCAGTGAGAGTAATTTCCAGCCCTTTAATGTGATCAAGAGCCTCGGAGAGTAAAGTCTGTAGCGATGCAACATATTCCTGGTAACGGGTAAACACAGGAGGCTGTGGACGGAAATTACATCCTTCAGAAACAGAACGTTTCAACCACACTTAGTGCTGTCATTTAGTTTATGGTGACATCAGTGATTCGCATGTTCATTATAAACACCTGGAAAAACTCCTAATGGGAGTGGTGGATGCAAATCACGGAAATTCCCTGGCACTATTTAAATAAATAAATAAATACTAAATAAATAAATCTGTGTCGAAGACAGGTAGACAAAGGCTTTGACTAATGCCTTCTTCAATGCCATCCAAGTTTGACTTTTATGAGGGTGTTTTAAAGTGATCAAAAAGGTATTTTGCTCCCACGATTATGCTATGTGGCTACCAGAAAACATCTACATGCATCCAGAACAGGACTCGAAAATAAAACGAAAGTGGCCTCTCTAGAAACTACCTCATGAAGAATGTGCCAATGTCTTGTTTGGCACAGTACAAACACTGTTCAGAAGTTAATAGCAGTCAAACCAGTCAAGCAGTCCCTGAGAATCTTGCAGTACCGTTGCTGTATTGGTCTCCTTTTTCTTCTTCTTCTTTTTCTGTAAATTGGACTTCAGAGGCCGAAGGACATTAGCACAGTAACTCGACACCCACAGGACGATGGAGATGGTCTGGAAGAAAACACAGCACAGCATCCTGACGTTAGAAACAGAATGGCCCTATTGACGATAAGCTACAAAAAAGACCCACTAAATCCATTCTGTACTCCAATCAGAGATATGCAATGTACACAAACGGGAAAGCCTGGTGTGGACTACATGACCAACCATGCCTCTGTTAGCAGGGATGAAAAGACAACTCCCATTGCATAGCACTTGGATCCATTCCTGGTTCTACTATGAGTTCAATAGGTCACCTGAACGTGTTACCAATACACTGGGGCTAATCAAGGACATATTTAAATCTGGAATGGGAGAAACCGCTCTGCAACACAAGTCTTATTTCCATCTCTGGTTAGGGTTGTCCAACAGGGATTTACAAAGACAGAAACTCACCTCAACAAAGAAGACTAGATTTTCTAAAATGGAGGGTTTGGTTTTACACTGGCTGTCCTTAACTTCCAGTAGATCCCCTTTGCATTTATTAAATATGTCTAGAGAGAGAGAGACAGAGAGAGAAAGAGAGAGAGAGAGAGAGAGAGAAAAAACAATGCATTCATATTTTATAAAGTTGCTGCAATTCATTGGCTCTCTGAATATTGCACAGAAATGCATATGTCTAAGACAGTGGTCTCTACCTTTCCAAAGTGTATACCAACATGTTGTTTAGGTTGTCACCAAAAAAATAAGATGATGATGTAGGTGAGTTAATTTCAGAATAGGAAATGTTACACATTTGGCAGATGTTGGAAACCAAAGCTTGTTTACCTGACAGTGTAGCCAATTAATGGATCTGGGAATAAACAGATGCTGTATCTTAAGGCACCATCTGGAATTTACTCCCAGATCACAGGTTGGGAATCTCAGGTTTTGAACACGTAAGTGCTAAAGTAGATAAGACACTGCCCCCTGCTGACCAATAGGAACAACAACTGTAGTAAACTCAGCAGAGAGAGGCAATTACAGTAAAGCAGAACAGGAGTGAGTCTACACTACAGCAGTTTAACTGAATGGACCTAGTGTAAAATTGTATTAGTCAAGAGTTTCACCTACAATGGAATCAAAAACAGTACCTGCTTGAATACACACTGATGTTACGCTCTTTTTAATTTTAAACTCACCTTTTAACTGTGCTAATAAAGATTTCAAACTGTTCCCTATGCTTTCTTGGACTTCGGTTGTGTCGCCTGAAAGAAAGGAGATGCTTCTGTGACAGAGGCAGCGATACAACAGACAGGATGAAATTACTTAGAGAATTTGGTTTCCTCCCCACCTCTCCTTCAAACCTTACCCAAGCCGTTTGAGTCCAGATCATACACGTCACTAACAAACTGGAAGGCGCTCGTCTGACACTGAAAGCACCCGCTGGCGAGGGCGGGGGCGAGGCGCGTGGAGGGAGGGCCAAGAAATGGGTACTGCAGGACAAGAGATCACTCATTCAGTCAGAAGTGTACATGTCAGCATGCAATATGAAACACTGTAGTTAGAGACATTGTTTATTTTTGGTGTCCGTTTTAATTAGCTCAACAAGGACAGACGTCAATACAGCCGCCCTAAAATGTATAAACCTGCTTTGTTGTCTACCTCTTTCATGTAGAGTTAGAGGGAAGCCTTGTTAGTGTCACTGTATACGAAATGAACACCAGACTCTGGTGTAAAACTGATGTGTACATTAACGTAGCCAGGCCAGCTGAGGGTGCCCTACCTGCACGTTCCTCTCTGAAAAGCTCTTCCCTGACTCCAGAGCAAAGTGCAGTTGTTTGAGCAGTGAGCGCAGCGTCTTGGGTTTGCACTCCACTCCGTTCTGAGAGTTGTTTGGTTCGACGGTGTGATTGAGAGTCGCCAGGGCAGCGATCAGGCGCAGGGTAAGGGAGCGAATCCGCAGCCACAGCGTCTCCTCCTCCAGGGACCAGCGCCTGTGCTCTTCAGAAAGCTGCCTGGGAAACAACACACAGCACCAACGTAATCAGACCGGCCTCGCCCACGGCCACTCAAACACCTACAGCTACGACCAAGCGTTTTGCATCACCCCATAGAATGAACTCGTTTTGCTTCATAAACTGAATAATGTTAACATATTGAATTACATACCGCTTTGTAGTGTTCCAAACAAAACTGAAAAGTAACAAGAAATACTACTATTACGGCTTCCGGCAGACACTTGCAATATTATTTTTTAGTTTCTCTGATTACATGATGTTAAAATATAGAAATGTGTATGTGTGTGTGTGTGTGTGTATATACATATATATATATATATATACCCACAAACACTGAACAAAAATATAAATGAAACATGTAAAGTGTTGGTCCCATGTTTCATGAGCTGAAGTAAAAGATCCTAGAAATTTTCCATACACACAAAAAGCTTCTTTCTCTCAAATTTTGGGCACAAATTTGTTTACATCCCTGTTAGTGAGCATTTCTCCTTTGCCAAGATAATCCATCCACCTGACAGGTGTGGCATATCAAGAAGCTGATTAAACAGCATGATGATTACACATGTGCACCTTGTGCTGGGGACAATAAAAAGCCACTCTAAAAAACACAACACAATGCCACAGATGTCTCAAGTTTTAAGGGAGCGTGCAATTTGCAGGCTGACTGCAGCAATGTCCACCAGAGCTGTTGCCAGAGAATTGAATGTTCATTTCTCTACCATAAGCCACCTCCAAAGTCGTTGTAGAGAATTTGGCAGTACGTCCAACCGGCCTCACAACCGCAGACCACGTGTAACCACGCCAGCCCAGGACCTCCACATCAGGCTTCTTCACCTGCGGGATCGTCTGAGACAAGCCATTCGGACAACTGATGAAACAACCGAAGAATTTCTACACAAACTGTCAGAAACCGTCTCAGAGAAGCTCATCTGTGTGCTCGACATCCTCACCAAGGTCGTGACTTGACTGCAGTTCGGCGTCGTAACAGACTTGAGTGGGCAGATGCTCACCTTCGATGGCCAATGGCACGTGAAGTGTGCTCTCCACGGATGAATCCCGGTTTCAAGTGTAACTGGCAGATGGCAGACAGAGTGTATGGTGTCGTGTTGGCCAGCGGTTTGCTGTGCCCATGGTGGCGGTGGGGTTATGGTATGGGCAGGCATAAGCTATGGACAACGAACACAATTGCATTTTATCAATGGCAATCTGAATGCACAGAGATACCGTGATGAGATCCTGAGGCCCATTGTCGTGCCATTCATCCGCCGCCATCACCTCATGTTTCAGCATGATAATGCACGGCCCCATGTCGCAAGGATCTGTACGCAATTCCTGGAAGCTGAACATGCATATTCACCAGACATGTCACCCAATGATCACGTTTGGGATGCTCTGGATCGACGTGTACGACAGCGTGTTCCAGTTCTCGCAAATATCCAGCAACTTCGCACAGCCATTGAAGAGGAGCAGGACAACATTCCACAGGCCACAATCAACAGCATGATCAACTCTATGCAAAGGAGATGTGCCGCGCTGCATGAGGCAAATGGTGGATACTGACTGGTTCTCTGATCCACGCCCCTACTTTTTTTTTTTTTTTAAGGCATCTGTGCCCAAGAGATGCATATCTGTACTCCCAGTCATGTGAAATCCATAGATTAGAGCCTAATGAATTTATTTCAGTTGACTGATTTCTTATACGAACTGTAACTCAGTAAAATTGTTATTGTTCCATGTTGCTTTCATATTTTTGTTTGTTCTTTCTATATATATATATATATATATATATATATATATATATATATTTAATTGTCTCTCTGAAAATTCTTGGCGATGCAAAACGTTTGAACATAGCTGAACATTAGTGTTTAGGAAAAGAAAGAGTAGCGATACCTGTCCTTTGGATCCCAGCTGGCAAGAACAGTCAAATCCCGATTGTCCCTCATATCATTCCAGGGAATATCATCCTCTTCAGGACACAGACCCATGGATTTAATATTCTCCTCCAAGCTGGACAATCTGTCAAAAGAAGCCGAGTCATTAGTGGTTTGGTTCCGTTTCTTTAAGAATTCCTATTTCATTCTAATTTAATCTATCGATACCCCCTTACTATCCTTCCATCCACAACATTCAAAGAAATTATATCCATATGTAAAACTTACATATTTGCTTCGAGAAAAAGGTCTAACAGCATCCTTTCCGTGCGAACTTGAGCGAAATGCAGCGAGCTGTTCAGCCTGTTCCGGAAGGCAATGAATTCTGGGATTTTTTCAAATGCACCATACTTATATGCTTGAATGATATATTCTGAGGTCTAAAAAAAACAACAAAAACAAAACAAAAAAAAAAGAATTCAAATAAATGAGTCAGTTAAAAAAACACAGCGATGTACAAAACCTAGACATCAGCATTAATGTGTCTTACTTTCCAATGCAGCCTGACTGCTTACGAGGAAGCTGACTGGGTGCTGGATAAGCGGACTGGTCTTCACTCAAGACATCACACAGGTGCAGCATTTCAACGATCTCACCCTGAACTGATGAGCTAACGTACTGCTAAAGCTTTAAGTATGTACATCCATACTTACATCTTTTTGGTTGGAGTGGAAAAACCTGAGTGAAAAATTACAGGACTGAGAAGAAGCAGCAAACTGACCCAAGGACTCTGCGTAGCGCGTCAGCAGGTACCTGCAAAGCAAGCTCAATGAAAAAGGGAACACAAAGCCAGCTGGCTGTTTACTAGCTAATTTAAACCCACGCTCTACCAGGAGATGATACACTTGAATACAGTGTCTCCTGTAATACAAGCATTCCAATGTCAAAACAGCTTTGGTCAATATATGCTCGCATCTAGTGACAAACTTCCCACCACCTTTGAAATGAACTGTCGGACTTTACAAAATACTCTTCCAACACCTTGACACAGCTGCTGTTGAAAAGAGCTTTTACTGCAGAGCAATGAAAATCAGGCAGGTGATGCCCAGCATGATTAAGGTAAACACGATTTTTTGAGATCGCCATGGGATTGCTACTGTAGTCAAGCTTTGTTGCATTACACGAAATTGTAATCTTCTTTCCAATTGTTTCGTGGCTCCAAATGCCAGGTGATGTTTTCACAAGTGACCAGGAGCATATGCCTACAGAAGTTGCAGTACTAAAAGACTGCTCTCACCCACCCTATGGTATCGTGCTGCACATGCTTGGCGTCCAGGCTAGAGTAAAGATCCACAACAGGCTCAAATGCCCCCAGTCGGCAGAAGATGAGAATGAGTAGCAGCTTAAACTGGGCGTTGGAGGGGCTTTGAATCAGACCTTCTTCCAACAGTCTGAGACATTGCCACAGAGACCACTCCTCACCTGCAAATCAAAAGAGACTTTCAGTCTAACTTAAAAACACCTATGCATTATCATCCCTGGACACTCCTAACAGGCACACACAAGTAAATGTACTGGCTCTGTACAATTCTCCTGCAAATCACTGGTTAACATAGAAAGAGAAACTTCACCTACCAGTCTCAGCCCACATATCGATTAACACGTGGGCAGCAAGAAGACAATATGCATCCGAGTACTGCAGTTCAGTTTTCAAGCTGGACTTTCCTGTTTGAAGAAAGAAAAGTCTTCTTAAAACCTATTAAAACAGTTTGGAGGTCACCTTTCTTAAAATGTGAATTCTTTTTACACAGGAAACTCATTCCCACCTGAAGGAAGCCTCAGCTTACCGAATTCCAGCCCGTGTCGGTACCTCGTCTTCAGTTCGTGAATCAAGCCGAGTTTGTGCTCCCGGTCCATGGCGTGGTGAAGGCCCAGGGACCGGGCCAGCTGCACCACACAAAGGTGCCTCTGCAGGGCTTTGGTGTCGGCAGGCAGCGCAATGGCGCCCTCTGCAGGTACAGTGAGGGGAACTGCCTCCATCACCCTGTTAATGAACTGGGGTAGAGGAGAGAACCGCAGAACAATTGGAATCTTCATACCAGCTCACAGCATGA